>NW_018742934.1:0-93946 GCF_001683475.1 Chenopodium quinoa
TTGACTTTCACTTGATTCAAATCGCTATTTTGAATGCATTTGAGTTTCATTTGATTGAAAAAGCTTTGTTTGAATGTGTTTGATTTTTTTTTAATTAAATTAGCTTTATTTGAATGTGATTGACTTTCATTTGAATCAATTAGCTTTGTTTAATGCATTTGACTTTCATTTAATTCAACAAGCTTTGTTTGAATGTGTTTGACTTTAATTTGATTCAAATAGCTTTGTTTGAATGATTTTGACTTTCACTTGATTTAAATACCTTTTTTGAATGCGTTTGACTTTCATTTGATTCAAATAGCATTTCTTGAATGTGTTTGACTTTCATTTGGTTCAAATAGCTTTGTTTAAATGTATTTGACTTTCATTTGATTCAATTAGCTTTGCTTGAATGTGGTTAACTTTCAATTGAGTCAATTTGCTTTGTTGAATGCATTTGACTTTCATTTGATTCAAAAAGTTTTGTTTGACTGTCATATGATTCAATAGCCTCGTTGAATGCATTTGACAATCATTTGATTCAAAAAGCTTTGTTTGAATTCTTTGGACTTTTACTTGATTCAATTAGCTTTTTTCAAAGCATTTGACTTTCATATGATTTAATTAGCTTTGTTTGAATGTTTTTGACTTTCATTTGATGCAATTAGCTTTTTCTGAATGTGTTTGACTTTCATTTGATTTAATTATCTTTTTTGAATGCATTTGACTTTCATTTGATTCAGATAGCATTGTTTGAATGTGTTTGACTTTCATTTGATTCAAATAGCTTTGTTTGAATGTGTTTGCCTTCCATTGGATTTAATTATCTTTGTTTGAATGTGGTTGACTTTTAATTGATTCAATTTGATCTGTTGAATGTATTTGACTTTCATTTGATTCAAAAAGATTTGTTTGAATGTGTTTGACTTTCATATGATTCAATTAGTATCGTTGAATGCATTTGACAATCATTTGATTCAAAAAGCTATGTTTGAATTTGTTTGACTTTCACTTGATTCAATTAGCTTTTTTGAACTCATTTGACTTTCTTTGGATTCAAAAAGCTTTGTTTGAATGTGTTTGAATTTCACTTGATTTGAAATTAGCTTTGTTTGAATGTGGTTAACTTTCAGTTGATTGAATTAGCTTTGTCTGAATGTGGTTAACTTTCATTTGATTCAATTAGGTTTGTTAGAATGCCATTGACTTTCGTTTGAATTAATTAAGTTTGTTAGAATGCCATTGACTTTCATTTGTTTCAATTAGCTTTGTTAGAATGCCATTGACTTTCATTTGATTCAATTAGCTTTGTTGAATGCATATGACTTTCATTTGATTCAAAAAGCTTTGTTTGAATGTGTTTGAGTTTCATTTGATTCACTTAGCATCGTTGAACGAATTTCACAGTCATTTTATTCAAAAAGCTTTATTTGAATTACTTAGACTTTCAACTTGATTTCAATTAGCTTTTTTGAATGCATTTAACTTTTATTTTATTCAAAAACTTTGTTCGAAATGTGTTTTGACTTCATTTGATTCAATTAGCTTTGTGGGAATGCACTTGACAATCACTTAACTAAAAAAGCTTTGTTTGAATGTGTTTTGATTTTCACTTGATTAAATTAGCTTTTTGAATGCATTTAACTTTTATTTAATTAAAAAAGCTTTGTCCGAATGTGTTTGACTTTCATTTGATGCAATTAGCTTTGTTTGAATGTGTTTTACTTTCATTTGATTCAATAAGCTTTGTTGAATGCATTTAACTTTCATTTGATTTAAAAAGCTTTGTTTAAATGTGTTTGACTTTCACTTGATTTAATTACTTTTTTAATTGCATTTGACTTTCAGTTGATTCAAAAAGATTTGTTTGAATGTGCTTGACTTTATATGATTCAATTAGCATCGTTGAATGGATTTGACAATCATTTAATTCAAAAAGCTTTGTTTGACTTTCACTTGATTCAAATCGCTATTTTGAATGCATTTGATTTTCATTTGATTGAAAAAGCTTTGTTTGAATGTGTTTGATTTTAATTTGATTAAATTAGCTTTGTTTGAATGTGATTGACTTTCATTTGAATCAATTAGCGTTGTTTAATGCATTTGACTTCATTTAATTCAAAAAGCTTTGTTTGAATGTGTTTGACTTTAATTTGATTCAATTAGCTTGTTTGAATGTGGTTGACTTTTAATTGATTCAATTTGATCTGTTGAATGCATTTGACTTTCATTTGATTCAAAAAGATTTGTTGAATGTGTTTGACTTTCATATGATTCAGTTAGTATCGTTGAATGCATTTGACAATCATTTGATTCAAAAAGCTATGTTTGAATTTGTTTGACTTTCACTTGATTCAATTAGCTTTTTTGAAATCAATTGACTTTCTTTTGATTCAAAAAGCTTTGTTTGAATGTGTTTTGAATTTCACTTGATTTAAATTAGCTTTGTTTGAATATGGTTAACTTTCATTTGATTCAATTAGCTTTGTTTGAATGTGGTTGACTTTCATTTGATTCAATTAGGTTTGTTTGAATGTGGTTGACTTTCATTTGATTCAATTAGGTTTGTTAGAATGCCATTGACTTTCATTTGATTCAATTAAGTTTGTTAGAATGCAATTGACTTTCATTTGATTCAAAAAGCTTTGTTTGAATGTGTTTGACTCTCATTTGATTCAATTAGCATCGATAAACGCATTTGACAGTCATTTGATTCAAAAAGCTTTGTTTGAATTACCTAGACTTTCACTAGATTCAATTAGCTTTTTTGAATGGATTTAACTTTCATTTGATTTAAAAAGCTTTGTTTAAATGTGTTTGACTTTCACTTGATTTAATTACTTTTTTTTAATTGCATTTGACTTTCAATTGATTCAAAAAGATTTGTTTGAATGTGCTTGACTTTCATTTGATTCAATTAGCATCGTTGAATGGATTTGACAATCATTTGATTCAAAAAGCTTTGTTTGACTTTCACTTGATTCAAATCGCTATTTTGAATGCATTTGAATTTCATTTGATTGAAAAAGCTTTGTTTGAATGTGTTTGACTTTCATTTGATTCAAATAGCTTTGTTTGAATGTGTTTTTCCTTCCATTGGATTTAATTAGCTTTGTTTGATTGTGGTTGACTTTTAATTGATTCAATTTGATCTGTTTAATGCATTTGACTTTCATTTGATTAAAAAAGATTTGTTTGAATGTGTTTGACTTTCATATGATTCAATTAGTATCGTTGAATGCATTTGACAATCATTTGATTCAAAAAGCTATGTTTGAATTTGTTTGACTTTCACTTGATTCAATTAGCTTTTTTGAACTCATTTGACTTTCTTTGGATTCAAAAAGCTTTGTTTGAATGTGTTTGAATTTCACTTGATTTAAATTAGCTTTGTTTGAATGTGGTTAACTTTCAGTTGATTTAATTAGCTTTGTCTGAATGTGGTTAACTTTCATTTGATTCAATTAGGTTTGTTAGAATGCCATTGACTTTCGTTTGAATTAATTAAGTTTGTTAGAATGCCATTGACTTTCATTTGTTTCAATTAGCTTTGTTAGAATGCCATTGACTTTCATTTGATTCAATTAGCTTTGTTGAATGCATATGACTTTCATTTGATTCAAAAAGCTTTGTTTGAATGTGTTTGAGTTTCATTTGATTCAATTAGCATCGTTGAACGAATTTCACAGTCATTTTATTCAAAAAGCTTTATTTGAATTACTTAGACTTTCACTTGATTCAATTAGGTTTTTTGAATGCATTTAACTTTTATTTTATTCAAAAAGCTTTGTTCGAATGTGTTTGACTTTCATTTGATTCAATTAGCTTTGTGGGAATGCAATTGACAATCACTTAACTAAAAAAGCTTTGTTTGAATGTGTTTGACTTTCACTTGATTAAATTAGCTTTTTTTGAATGCATTTAACTTTTATTTAATTAAAAAAGCTTTGTCCGAATGTGTTTGACTTTCATTTGATGCAACTAGCTTTGTTTGAATGTGTTTTACTTTCACTTGATTCAATTAGCTTTTTTGAATGCATTTAACTTTCATTTGATTTAAAAAGCTTTGTTTAAATGTGTTTGACTTTCACTTGATTTAATTACTTTTTTTAATTGCATTTGACTTTCAGTTGATTCAAAAAGATTTGTTTGAATGTGCTTGACTTTCATATGATTCAATTAGCATCGTTGAATGGATTTGACAATCATTTGATTCAAAAAGCTTTGTTTGACTTTCACTTGATTCAGATCGCTATTTTGAATGCATTTGAATTTCATTTCGTTGAAAAAGCTTTGTTTGAATGTGTTTGATTTTAATTTGATTAAATTAGCTTTGTTTGAATGTGATTGACTTTCATTTGAATCAATTAGCTTTGTTTAATGCATTTGACTTTCATTTAATTCAAAAAGCTTTGTTTGAATGTGTTTGACTTTAATTTGATTCAATTAGCTTTGTTTGAATGTGGTTGACTTTTAATTGATTCAATTTGATCTGTTGAATGCATTTGACTTTCATTTGATTCAAAAAGATTTGTTTGAATGTGTTTGACTTTCATATGATTCAATTAGTATCGTTGAATGCATTTGACAATCATTTGATTCAAAAAGCTATGTTTGAATTTGTTTGACTTTCACTTGATTCAATTAGCTTTTTTGAAATCATTTGACTTTCTTTTGATTCAAAAAGCTTTGTTTGAATGTGTTTGAATTTCACTTGATTTAAATTAGCTTTGTTTGAATGTGGTTAACTTTCATTTGATTCAATTAGCTTTGTTTGAATGTGGTTGACTTTCATTTGATTCAATTAGGTTTGTTAGAATGCCATTGACTTTCATTTGATTCAATTAGGTTTGTTAGAATGCCATTGACTTTCATTTGATTCAAAAAGCTTTGTTTGAATGTGTTTGACTTTCATTTGATTCAATTAGCATCGTTGAACGCATTTGACAGTCATTTGATTCAAAAAGCTTTGTTTGAATTACCTAGACTTTCACTTGATTCAATTAGCTTTTTTGAATGGATTTAACTTTCATTTGATTTAAAAAGCTTTGTTTAAATATGTTTGACTTTCACTTGATTTAATTACTTTTTTTTAATTTCATTTGACTTTCAGTTGATTCAAAAAGATTTGTTTGAATATGCTTGACTTTCATATGATTCAATTAGCATCGTTGAATGTATTTGACAATCATTTGATTCAAAAAGCTTTGTCTGACTTTCACTTGATTCAAATCGCTATTTTGAATGCATTTGAATTTCATTTGATTGAAAAAGCTTTGTTTGAATGTGTTTGATTTTTATTTGATTAAATTAGCTTTGTTTGAATGTGATTGACTTTCATTTGAATCAATTAGCTTTGTTTAATGCATTTGACTTTCATTTAACTCAAAAAGCTTTGTTTCAATGTGTTTGACTTTAATTTGATTCAAATAGCTTTGTTTGAATGATTTTGACTTTCACTTGATTTAAATACCTTTTTTGAATGCTTTTGACTTTCATCTGATTCAAATAGCATTTCTTGAATGTGTTTGACTTTCATTTGGTTCAAATAGCTTTGTTTAAATGTGTTTGACTTTCATTTGATTCAATTAGCTTTGCTTGAATGTGGTTAACTTTCAATTGAGTCAATTTGCTTTGTTGAATGCATTTGACTTTTATTTGATTCAAAGTCGTATCATGAGAGTCAGTTAGGCGGCACCTCCCGTCAGTCCGGCTTTCATAGCGACCAGGCGGTACCAAACTTACCGTTTGTACCGCAACAACAATATTTTTTACAGCCACCTCCGTTTGGTGGACATGCAGCAAAAAATGTCCAACCTATGGACTGGCAGCTACGATTGCTTAGACTTGGTGAACATTCGTCGGCCTTCTCCAAGGAAATTACTGAAGCCGCTCAGCCGGCCAAAGTGAAAAATGTATTAGTAGGCGCCTATGACGGCACTACTAACCCAGAAGACCATCTTATGGCCTTCACCAACCTGATGTACCTTCAAGGGTTGGATGATCCACCTGGTGCAAGTGTTTCCCAGCGACTCTCAAAGGAATCGCACAACAATGGTTCGGCAACCTGCTGACTGGTTGTGTAAATAGATTCAGGACGCTTGCTTACTTATTCACCTCCAACTTCGCCATGAACATCCCTGCAAAGAAGACGACCCTTGATTTAGGAACAATTCAGCAGGGCGAGAAGGAGGGGCTTCGTTCTTACATCAGGCGGTTTAACCTGATGAGAATACAAATTCAAGGGTTACCGGATGAAGTAGCCTATACTGACTTTTTCAGAGGTCTCAAAGACGGGTCGACCTTCAAATTTGATTTGGTCCGAAAGAGGGTGGCGACTCTTCAAGAGGCCTTGATTGAAGCGGAAGCTTATATACAGGCGGCTGATCTTTGTAGTACGGTAAAACAGTCAGACGGGAAAAGGTCCGACAAAAGAGAAGGACGACAGAAGCAGTCGTCAAACAAAGACGAGAAGAGAAAAGAGGTCTGGGAAACTTATTCCTCTAAACAGCCGTCCCAGAAGAAGAAAAAAGAATTCAAACCATACTCCCCAAAGTATGTGTTTAACAAGGATGGCCAATTTATCCTAAAGGAAATCAAGGGACGGATGTCAATTGAGAAGCCGGTCCCCATGAAGGGTTCTGCAAACAATCGGAACCAAGAAAAATTCTGTGATTATCATGAAGATGTTGGTCATCACACCAATGAATGCATCAGTCTCATGCGGTATCTCGACCGCCTGGCTGAGCAAGGTGATCTTGACACTTATGTCAAGAAATCTACGGGGAACACTTCCTCAAAAAAGCAGTCAACCAAAAAGAATCAACAGGCCGACAGCTCCGATACAGATGATGCAGTCGTCTACACCATTGCAGGCGGCTTCTCAGGAGGCGGCCCCACTATTAGGGGCAACAAAGACAATATCAGACGGTTAGATGTAAATTCCGTTCACCAAGAACGGCCCTCCAAATATTCATTTCCTGAGATTGTCATCACTGAAGAAGATCTAGGAGGGGTAAGAGGGCCGCATGACGACCCTGTCGTTATTGAATGTAAAGTGGCCAACCAGAGAGTTGGCCGAATCCTCATAGATACCGGAAGCTCCTCAGATCTCATCAGTAGCAAATGTCTGTCGAACTAAAATATCAGACTGATTGCATACATCGGGCATCCCACCCTTTAGTAGGGTTTGGAGGAGGAGTCGTCCACCCAGTGGGACGAGTGGATTTACCCATTCGCTTGGGCGAAAAAGGGGAAGGACGACACATGGTAGTCCAGTTCCTGGTAGTAGAAGAACTCTCGGCCTACAACATGATTCTGGGACGACCAACCCTGAATAATTCCAAGGCTGTTATAATCCCATCTCTTATGTTGCTCAAGTTTGAGAGGGATAATGGAACAGTCGGGTCCCTAAGGGGAGATCAGAAGATGTCCAGAGAGTGCTATCTCTCGGATGTCAAGCCCACTGTTATGGCCACTGGGTCAAGTGGTGGAAAAACAGACCTTGACAATGTCAAGGAGAGTGCGCCTGTTCAAGAAGCAGGCGGCAAGAAGAGAAAGGCAGCCCAGACGGGGGCCGCAAGAAAAGACAGAAAATAGCAATCATTGGCAGAGGAGCGGTCGGATGAATTCCGCCCTCAGCCGGCTGGTGAGCATACGGACTTGATCTTAGACGATTCACGTCCTGAGCGAACAGTCAAAGTTGGGACGACTGCTCTGAGAGTCCTGGGTGACGACTTTCACAAACTATTGAAAGAATACAAGGACATCTTTGCATTCGAAGTCCATGAAATGCCAGACATTAGTCCTGATCTGGCGGTACATAAACTGGCCGTGGATCCAAAAAAGAAGCCGGTACGGCAGAAGAAGCGGAACCATGGCGAAGAAAGAAGTCAGGCGGCAGCCGCCGAAGTTAAAAAATTACTTGATGCAGGGTTCATTCGGCAATGTTACTTCCCAGACTGGGTTGCAAATGTGGTGCTTGTTAAAAAGCCGAATGGCACCTGGCGAATGTGTGTAGACTACACAGACTTAAACAAGGCGTGCCCCAAAGACAGTTACCCTCTGCCTAAAATTGATAACCTGGTCGACTCAACAGCCGGCCATGCTTTGATGAGCTTTATGGACGCCTACTCTGGTTTCCATCAAATTCCTTTATGGAAGAAAGATCAGGAGAAGACGGCCTTCGTCACTGATCAGGGATTATACTGTTACACGGTCATGCCGTTTGGTCTTAAGAATGCCCCGGCCACTTTCCAGCGAATGATAAACACTGTGTTCTTTGATCAAATTGGGAGAAATGTCGAGGCATATATTGATGATATGATTGTCAAGTCTAAACTTCAGAAAGATCATATGTCGGACCTCGGAGAAACTTTCGCCACACTCAGGCGACACCATGTCATGCTCAATCCCAAGAAATGTGTCTTTGGAGTTGAGTCTGGGAAATTTCTCGGATTCCTTATCAATCAGAGAGGAATAGAGGCGAACCCTGAGAAGGTGCAGGCGGTCATTGACATGCAGTCGCCTCGTACCATCCGAGAGGTTCAGAAGTTAACAGGTTGTCTGGCGGCCTTGGGAAGATTTCTAAGCCGATCAGGCGACAAATGCCTATACTTTTTCCAGGCAATTAAGAACAAGGCAAGGTTTGAATGGGGGCCGGATGCTGAGGCGGCCTTCCAGAAATTGAAAGTTCACTTGCATTCCTTGCCGAGGCTGGTCAGCCCTTTGCCCAAAGAAGTACTCTACATGTACCTGGCCGTCTCTGATCATGCGTTAAGCGCTGTTCTCCTTGCTGAAAGAGACGGCTGTCAGCTCCCGGTCTACTTTGCCAGTCATGTACTGAAAAATGCCGAGTTGAGGTATCCCTTAGTGGAGAAATTTGGTCTTGCACTCTTCATGGCTGTTAAAAAATTGAAGCCCTACTTTTTGGCACATGCAGTCGTCGTGTATACAGACCAACCTATCAAGCGGCCACTGACCATCATGGAGTCGTCAGGCCGAATAATCAAATGGGCCATAGAAATACAGAGCCTCGAAGTTACTTTCGAGCCTAGAAAAGCAGTGAAGGGGCAAGCCTTTGCTGACTTTATTGTTGAGATGACTCGTCCTCCAGACTCTCAAGTTACAGACCAAGTCTGGAAGGTATATGTGGACGGAAGCTCTACTTCAAATGGTTGTGGAGCAGGCGTCATATGTCAGTCGCCAGAGGGCGACAGGTACGAGTATGCTTTACGCTTCAGTTTTCAGGCCTCAAACAATGAGGCAGAATATGAAGCTTTACTAGCCGGAATCCGCATGTGCAAGGCGGCAGGAGCAAGAAAAATAGACGCCTGTTCCGATTCACAATTAATAGTGAGTCAGTACAATGGCGAATACGAAGCAACCCATCCGGCCATGATCAAGTATTTACAGGCGGTCCGACAAGCAGTCGGCTCCCTTGAGGATTTCCATCTGACCCAAGTGCCGAGATCAGAAAACAACCAGGCGGATGCACTTTCAAAATTAGCATCATCCGCCTCCTGTGATACTCCTCGAACTGTTTTTTGGGAAGTAATGGAGAGGAGAAGCATTGAGGAAGAACCTATTGGAATCTTAGACAGAAGCTCAACCTGGATGGATCCAATTAGGGCATATCTGGCAAATGGTACCCTGCCGGATGATCATCAACAGGCGGCAGCACTGAAAAAATGAGCAACCAGTTTTGAAATAATAAAGGGAGAACTTCACAAAAGGGGGTACCTTCAACCCTTCTTAAAGTGTGTTACTCCAGAAAAGGGGCGAGAGATACTGGACGATCTTCACTCTGGTTACTGTGCTTCCCATATAGGCGGTAGGACGCTTGCTCAACGGGCAAGGCGGCAGGGCTAATTTTGGCCTACTTTAGAAGCAGATGCGATGGTTATGGTGAAAAAATGTGACAAGTGCCAAAGGTTTGGCAAACTAATTCACCGTCCGGCTACTGACCTCACTACCATTCATAGCCCACTACCGTTTGCTAAGTGGGGCATGGATATTCTGGGTCCATATACGCCTGCTACAGGCGGAAGGAGGTACATACTTGTTGCCGTCGACTACTTCACTAAATGGGTAGAGGCGGAGACTGTAAAGGGAATCAAGACGAAGGATGTAATTTCATTCATTTGGAAAAATGTCATCACTCGGTTCGGGGTTCCCATGTCTATGGTTTTTGATAATGGTCCCCAATTTGAGACGTCTGTTCTCAAAAGCTGGTTGGGTGACCAAGGAATTGCACACTACTTTGCATCTGTCGGCCGTCCACAAGCAAACGGCCAGGTAGAACCCTTTAATAAAATCATCTCAGACGGTCTCAAGAAAAAGATTGAACGAGCAGGCGGCCTATGGGCGGATGAATTACCACATGTTCTCTGGGCCATTAGGACGACTGAAAAAGGGGCGACTGGAGAAACTCCATTCCTCCTAACTTATGGTGCGGAAGCTGTTCTTCCAATAGAACACTACGAGCCGACTCTTCGAGTAATGCTATATGACGAAGAGGCAAACTGGGAAGCCATGCGCCTGGCATTAGACTCACTTCCTGAAAGGAGGGGCAATGCTGTCTTGCGCCATGAAATTTACCGCCTGAGAATGACTAGATCATACAACAAAAAAGGTACACAGGCGTCCACTCAAAGTGGGGGACTTTGTACTTAGAAAAATGGAAGCAGTTGGTAGGGCTAATGAGTCTGGAAAACTAACTCCTAACTGGGAAGGACCCTACCGAATCTGTGAAGAGGTCAGGGACGGTACCTACCGTCTGGGAACACAAGACGGAAAGTCGTTGCCTCGAACTTGGAATGTAGATAATCTTAAGAAATATTTCTTTTGAATGATGTAAATAGTCAAGGGCTACTTAATAAAAGTTTGCATACTTAATATTCAATTTTGTACTAAGAGGGGCATGCCTGCTGATAAACAGTCGGCTACTCTCCATGTTTAATTTTTATTCTTACTTAAGAGGGGCAGGCCGCCTATACATTTACAGTCGGCTACTCTCCATTGAGTATTTTACTCTATCTTCAGAGGGGCATGCCGCCTGTACCTTTACAGTCGGCTACTCTCCATTGAGTATTTTACTCTATCTTCAGAGGGGCATGCCGGCTGTACCTTTGCAGTCGGCTACTCTCCATTGAGTATTTTACTCTATCTTCAGAGGGGCATGTCGCCTGTACCTTTACAGTCGGCTACTCTCCATTGAGTATTTTACTCTATCTTCAGAGGGGCATGCCGCCTGTACCTTTATAGTCGGCTACTCTCCATTGAATATTTTACTCTATCACCATAGGGGCACGCCGTCTGGACATATAGTCGGCTACTCTCCATAGAAGAGGGCCGACTGGTTCCAAACACACAGCCACCCCCCTTATACTTAACTAAAAATGACCAGGGCCTGGCCGACCCTGTGCCTAAACAGGCGGCTACCCTCCTTTTACTTAGCACCTACGTTCACCAAGAACTAACAAAGGCCACAGGCCGAATGATCAGACCAGGCGCCAAGCCAACTGATCCAATCTTCAAAACTAATACGACCTGTCCCAACATCATAGCAGGCGTCCGGCGGCATCCCTCCGGATGAAATTCGTCGCAGAGAGCAGCTCCCTTTTGGGTGGAACATTGCTCTATAAACTAATTACACGACACCTATACGACTGTCCCCAAGGGCAACCACGTAGCCGTTTTTGAGACAAGGATAACTCTATCGCTAACCTAACCAGTGGTAGCAGTTGACATCTGAGTCAGATGACCGCCTGTATTACTTGGGATAAATGCAGGGGGTACCTCTTGAATTAATAGCCAACAAACATTGGCGAATCAAAAGGTTCAGCCGGCCTCCGCCGCCTGGTACCTTTACTACTCAAGCAGGAATGACGGCGACTGAGTAACACCAAAGTTAACTCATAGTCACTCTCTCAAACTTAGTATGGAGCCTAAAAGGTATGAGTCGTCCGCCTGTTTTTAGCAAACAGGGGCTCTCAACCACTACTCCTGCTAGATTAACAACCTATGAGTTAAAAGCCAACAAACATTGGCGAATAAAGGGGAACAACCGGTACCCACCGTTTGATACCTCTACTACTCAGTTACTTGGCGACTAGGTAACAATCATGTTTACTTGGTCACTCCTTAAAAATTTAGTATGAAACTAAAAAGGTGTTCATACAGCACCGGCTCACACTAGATTAAGTATGGCGGGGAACAGTCGGCCTAGACGGCCTAAAGTCTGTAGCCTAAAAACATGACAAGTAGGAAACCACTTTCCTACTTGGTTAATTTTATATGACAGAACCGCCTGCCTAAAGGGGATCCAGTCTTTAAAATGGTTCGAATACCGATTGGATAAATGGTCGACTGATCGTCTAGCCTGGAAACAGACGACCAGTCGTCCAGGGGCATAGGCGGCGTGACTAACTATCTGTACCTGTCTGCAACTATCGGCCATGTAAAACAGTCGGTATAGTGTACAATTGGATATCAGAATATTCAATACTTGAACAAGTTTGAAGCAAAACAAAAATATTCATTAAAAGGAAGCCGGTCATTAAAGACCGGCAAAATATTCAGAGCCCCGGCCCCCTGGCCGGGTAAATACAAACAAACGGCACGCAGGCCGTGGGAAGAAGACATAAAGCTTAAGAAGGGGGCAGATCTTCAATATCAGCAGTTGCCGCCTGGTGAGCACTCTTCTCGCTGGACTCGGCTTCAGCTACATCCTTCTTTGATGCATTACCCCCAAGCGGCACAAGCGCCACTACCGGCTGCTCCTCCTCCAACGCCTCTTCCTCAGCAGCCGCCAACGCCTCTTCCTCAGCAGCCGCCAGGATCTCCTGATTATATCTATCAGAACACTAGCAGTACGTTTTTTCCCATGAGGCAAAGTCGGCATTGGGGAAGAGGCGGCCCCAAGTCAACCGCTGGATTTGAGTAGAGTCTTCCATCATCTCCCGGACCAGCTCTTTCTTTTCTTGCTCGGCCTTTTCCGAGAGCTCCTGAGTAAGACTCTTCTCCTAGGTCACCAGGCGTACCTTTACGCTCGCCAAGGATTTCTCCAAGGTTTCGTATGAGGACATCTTTTGGCGAAGAGGTCTCAGCTCGGCCTTGAGGTTGTTGATGGTCGCCTCCAGCTCGCTATTCCTCTTCTGGGCCATCTCTAACTGAGCCTGGATAGCGGCGGTAGCCTGCGCCTGATAATAAAGAATATCAATGGTCAGAACTTCATTTTGGGCAATTTGAAACATTGCCTTATCACAGTCAGAGGCGGCCATAGCTTTTGCAGCCTTTACCTCTTTGTTCTTCCGGTCAAGCGGCTCGCGAAGGTCGTTCACTCGGAGCAGGGCCTGAGTAAAAAGGGGAACAGGCGTCAGTGTCCAAACAAAAAGAGAAAACAGGCGTCCTGGAATTCAAATACTCAAAAATATGCTAAGTATACCTCAGCAAGGACCCCTGCAATCCCGTCTAGGTCAAGGGTGCCGACACCCCTGACCGCCTCCCTTTCTGCTGGAGGAACGACCTTGATCATAGACTTGGCCACCTCGACCAAGTCAGGCTCCTGAGGGCCGGCTGCATCAAGCATAAACAAACGGATTAGACCTAGTAAAGAAGGGAGCAAGTCTAAAATTTACAAGTACAATTTCATACTTCTAGGTGGCCCAGCTGGAGTTTTAGAAGAAGTGGCCGGCTGTTTCTCAGCCGCCGCATGTTTCCTGGCAGAACCAGGAGAGCTCGCAACAGTCGTCCTCCGGGCCTTGGGGTCCGGCTGTTGGGAAGAAGAAGCTCTTGGAGCGCCCATCTAAAAAAGAAGAAAAGAGTCAGTATATGCATAAACACAACTCCAAAAAGAGGGTGAAAGGTTCGAAGCCCACCAAGGGTTCCCCCTTGTTGGGGGAGTCGGTTGAAGACTGTTGCATGATGGAGGCCCGCAACATGGCCGCCGCAGTCTTGGAGGCGGTAATTTTGCTCATGGCGTCCGCTGCAAAAACAAATAGCAAAGTTAATAAAAGTCATAACAAGAAATGCACGGAACAGCAGAGTATTCGACAGGCCGGCTACCTCTTGAGCACCGACTGCTGAGGCCACAGGCGGCAAAAAAGTACTCGTCGTAGAGCCATTTGAGCTCGGGACGCAGTGCAGGGGTACTTGCTCTTGTACCCCTGAAGTAGAGTTCACCTTCGACTCTACTTTGAAGAGTCCTTTATCTAGGATCTCTTTCTTAGCCTTGGGGGGAACAGGCGGCATGCTGCGGCCGCCTGCAAGAAGGGGCGGATTCTTGTTCCACCTGTTGAAGCGCTTGTTCAGCTCTGTGTCTGAGCTCTCAATGATGAGGAAGGTGCTCCGCCAGTCCTTCCATTTGTTTGCTTTACCTCTTGTCATGAGGTAGCCCCTGTGGCTCGTCAATTGATACCAGCCGGTACCGCCTACCTTAGGGGTCCGACTGAGCTAGTGCATGTGGGCGAAAGCTTCGAAGCTCGGCTCCACCCCGTGCAGTTCGCACCCGGCCACATAGCCGAGTACGTTGAACCCAGGAGTTCGGGGCTAACTGCCATAACCCCAACTCATACCCATCCAAGATCCGCTGAACAGCTAGATGTAGTGGGAAGCGCAGCCCAGCCTTGATGGCCGCCTGGTAGCAGCCAAAGCAGGCGCCATCATAACTGGTACCAGCCGGCCATACGACTGTGTCTTCTGAATCTGGCACAAACACTAAAAAGCCGGGGCCCATTGTGTGGTTTGCGATAAAGCTCTCCACTTTCTCTTGCATGGCCGTGATCCGGCCCCGAGGTACCGTGCAGTAGTAGGGGGTACCTCGGTGAGAGGCGGATGGCTCCGCCCAATCGTCCCCCTTCTCAACTGCGTGAGAAAGCCTCGCCTCTTGTAGGCGACTGTTTTTCTCTTCTGTGTCCAGGGAAGCATGGCCAGAAGAGCTAGACTCGGAATCGTCCTCTGACGAGTCCGAAGAGGACGACTCTTCCCCTCTCCCGGAGGGGCCCGCCTCCTCTCCTTTAAAAGGAGTAGGAGAGAATGAAGAATTGTCAACTGTAAAATGGGAAGGGGTCACTTTGACTCCTCCCTCAGAACTGCCGGCTTTCAAGCCGCTTTGTTTCACTTCCACATCTGGCGCCTGGTCAGATGTTTCACTAATCGGCACCCTGTGGGAGGAGCCGTCTGAGTTTGAGATCCTGGCAGTCTTTTTTGTTCTGGCCATCATGCTCTGCATAGACACAGATACAGTCGGACTTTGTATAAAGGGCAAAGATGGGTCCAGAAAAGGGCAAGCGGCACTCCTAGTCCTAGATTCAGCCGTCCCCGGTGACCGGCTGATCACTAACCTAGGTCGTGTCGTGTGCTTCCGTGGTGCCATTTCAAAAAAGAATAAAGTAAAGAGAAAATTAAGAGTAAGAGAACCGACGGTTACCTGAACGAGTGACGATTGATGAAGTTCTGAAAATCCTTTGCAGTCGGCTTGTCAGAGCAGGCGGTAGGCAGAAACGGTCCAAAATGTCAGAGCAAGTTCAGGGGTCCGAATGTTCTCTCACAAAGTTTTCAAGTGTGAAAATGACCGAAGTCAACACTCCTTTATATAGGCGAAGTGAGAAGGCGAAGGGTCACTTCCAGAATTCAAAATTTTGGCGGAGAATCTCTCGGCCTCTCGCCGAGTGACACCTGTAGCAGGCCGTCGCCTGTTACAGGGCGATACCTGTCACAGGTAACACGTGACCAGTCACGTGCCACCTGTGAGGCGCAAATGATTAGGGGATTTTTCCCCACCAATCACCATCTGACAAGTGGACCAATCAGGTTCCGCCATGTGTCCGTCACATGGGCCAATAGGAGCCTGCCACGTGTCAAGCAGTGATCCGTCCACTATGGACCAATTACAACACGACACGTGTCCTTCCCATGACACCCGGGATAACCGGTCACCTAGGCCCAACATCCGAGGGAAGCCCAATCAGCCCAAGGTTAACCTAAACCTAGATTGACACGTTTTCCGAGGTTATAAATACCTCCCTTAATCCTCATTAAGGGAGATAACGCTAAAAAACACAGATTACACACATTAAACACTCTCACCTAGAGAGACCCAATCACTTTAATTTCCGCATTAATTACTCCTTAATCAAGTACTAACTTGACCGTCGCAGGCGGATCTCCAATTATCCGAAGCATCCGTTTGTTTTGCAGGTACAGGCGTCTGGTTCCAGTCTCGGAATTGTAACTCTCCCGCAGGACATCAGAAAACCCCGAAACAATTAGTATCGTTGAATGCATTTGACAATCATTTGATTCAAAAAGCTATGTTTGAATTTGTTTGACTTTCACTTGATTCAATTAGCTTTTTTGAACTCATTTGACTTTCTTTGGATTCAAAAAGCTTTGTTTGAATGTGTTTGAATTTCACTTGATTTAAATTAGCTTTGTTTGAATGTGGTTAACTTTCATTTGATTTAATTAGCTTTGTCTGAATGTGGTTGACTTTCATTTGATTCAATTAGGTTTGTTAGAATGTCATTGACTTTCGTTTGATTTAATTAAGTTTGTTAGAATGCATTGACTTTCATTTGATTCAATTAGCTTTGTTAGAATGCCATTGACTTTCATTTGATTCAATTAGCTTTGTTGAATGCATATGACTTTCATTTGATTCAAAAAGCTTTGTTTGAATGTGTTTGACTTTCATTTGATTCAATTAGCATCGTTGAACGAATTTGACAGTCATTTTATTCAAAAAGCTTTGTTTGAATTACTTAGACTTTCACTTGATTCAATTAGCTTTTTTGAACGCATTTAACTTTTATTTGATTCAAAAAGCTTTCTTCGAATGTGTTTGACTTTCATTTGATTCAATTAGCTTTGTGGGAATGCACTTGACAATCACTGAACTAAAAAAGCTTTGTTTGAATGTGTTTGACTTTCAGTTGATTAAATTAGCTTTTTCGAATGCATTTAACTTTTATTTAATTAAAAAAGCTTTGTCCGAATGTGTTTGACTTTCATTTGATGCAATTAGCTTTGTTTGAATGTGTTTTACTTTCATTTGATTCAATAAGCTTTGTTGAATGCATTTAACTTTCATTTGATTTAAAAAGCTTTGTTTAAATGTGTTTTGACATTCACTTGATTTAATTACTTTTTTTTTAATTGCATTTGACTTTCAGTTGATTCAAAAAGATTTGTTTGAATGTGCTTGACTTTCATATGATTCAATTAGCATCGTTGAATGGATTTGACAATCATTTGATTCAAAAAGCTTTGTTTGACTTTCACTTGATTTAAATCGCTATTTTGAATGCATTTGAATTTCATTTGATTGAAAAAGCTTTGTTTGAATGTGTTTGATTTTTATTTGATTAAATTAGCTTTGTTTGAATGTGATTGACTTTCATTTGAATCAATTAGCTTTTTTTAATGCATTTGACTTTCATTTAATTCAAAAAGCTTTGTTTGAATGTGTTTGACTTTAATTTGATTCAAATAGCTTTGTTTGAATGATTTTGACTTTCACTTGATTTAAATACCTTTTTTGAATGTGTTTGACTTTCATTTGATTCAAATAGCTTTGTTTGAATGTGTTTGCCTTCCATTGGATTTAATTAGCTTTGTTTGAATGTGTTTGACTTTTAATTGATTCAATTTGATCTGTTGAATGCATTTGACTTTCATTTTATTCAAAAAGATTTGTTTGAATGTGTTTGACTTTCATATGATTCAATTAGTATCGTTGAATGCATTTGACAATCATTTGATTCAAAAAGCTATGTTTGAATTTGTTTGACTTTCACTTGATTTAATTAGCTTTGTTTGAATGTGTTTGATTTTCACTTGATTTAATATGCTTTGTTTGAATGTGGATAACTTTCATTTGATTCAACTAGCTTTGTTTGAATGTGGTTGACTTTCATTTGATTCAATTAGGTTTGTTAGGATGCCATTGACTTTCGTTTGATTTAATTAAGTTTGTTAGAATGCCATTGACTTTCATTTCATTAGATTAGCTTTGTTTAATGCATATGACTTTCATTTGATTCAAAAAGCTTTGTTTGAATGTGTTTGACTCTCATTTAATTCAATTAGCATCGTTGAACGCATTTGACAGTCATTTGATTCAAAAAGCTTTGTTTTAATTACCTAGACTTTCACTTGATTCAATTAGCTTTTTTGAATGGATTTAACTTTCATTTGATTTAAAAATCTTTGTTTAAATGTGTTTGACTTTCACTTGATTTAATTACTTTTTTATTAATTGCATTTGACTTTCAGTTGATTCAACAAGATTTGTTTGAATGTGCTTGACTTTCATATGATTCAATTAGCATCGTTGAATGGATTTGACAATCATTTGATTCAAAAAGCTTTGTTTGACTTTCACCTTATTCAAATCGCTATTTTGAATGCATTTGAATTTCATTTGATTGTAAAAGCTTTGTTTGAATGTGTTTGATTTTTATTTGATTAAATTAGCTTTGTTTGAATGTGATTGACTTTCATTTGAATCAATTAGCTTTGTTTAATGCATTTGACTTTCATTTAATTCAAAAACCTTTGTTTGAAAGTGTTTGACTTTAATTTGATTCAAATAGCTTTGTTTGAACGATTTTGACTTTCACTTGATTTAAATACCTTTTTTGAATGTGTTTGACTTTCATTTGATTCAAATAGCTTTGTTTGAATGTGTTTGCCTTCCATTGGATTTAATTAGCTTTGTTTGAATGTGGTTGACTTTTAATTGATTCAATTTGATCTGTTGAATGCATTTGACTTTCATTTGATTCAAAAAGATTTGTTTGAATGTGTTTGACTTTCATATGATTCAATTAGTATCGTTAAATGCATTTGACAATCATTTGATTCAAAAAGCTATGTTTGAATTTGTTTGACTTTCACTTGATTTAATTAGCTTTGTTTGAATGTGTTTGATTTTCACTTGATTTAATATGCTTTGTTTGAATGTGGATAACTTTCATTTGATTCAACTAGCTTTGTTTGAATGTGTTGACTTTCATTTGATTCAATTAGGTTTGTTAGGATGCCATTGACTTTCGTTTGATTTAATTAGGTTTGTTAGAATGCCATTGACTTTCATTTCATTCAATTAGCTTTGCTGAATGCATGTGACTTTCATTTGATTCAAAAAGCTTTGTTTGAATGTGTTTGACTCTCATTTGATTCAATTAGCATCGTTGAACGCATTTGACAGTCATTTGATTCAAAAAGCTTTGTTTTAATTACCTAGACTTTCACTTGATTCAATTAGCTTTTTTGAATGGATTTAACTTTCATTTGATTTAAAAAGCTTTGTTTAAATGTGTATGACTTTCACTTGATTTAATTACTTTTTTATTAATTGCATTTGACTTTCAGTTGATTCAAAAAGATTTGTTTGAATGTGCTTGACTTTCATATTATTCAAATAGCATCGTTGAATGGATTTGACAATCATTTGATTCAAAAAGCTTTGTTTGACTTTCACTTGATTCAAATCGCTATTTTGAATGCATTTGAATTTCATTTGATTGAAAAAGCTTTGTTTGAATGTGTTTGATTTTTATTTGATTAAATTATCTTTGCTTGAATGTGGTTAACTTTCAATTGAGTCAATTTGCTTTGTTGAATGCATTTGACTTTTATTTGATTCAAAAAGTTTTGTTTGACTGTCATATGATTCAATTAGCCTCGTTGAATGCATTTGACAATCATTTGAATCAAAAAGCTTTGTTTGAATTCTTTGGACTTTTACTTGATTCAATTAGCTTTTTTCAAAGCATTCGACTTTCATATGATTTAATTAGCTTTATTTGAATGTTTTTGACTTTCATTTGATGCAATTAGCTTTGTCTGAATGTGTTTGACTTTCGTTTGATTTAATTATCTTTTTTGAATGCATTTGACTTTCATTTGATTCAGATAGCATTGTTTGAATGTGTTTGACTATCATTTGATTCAAATAGCTTCGTTTGAATGTGTTTGCCTTCCATTGGATTTAATTAGCTTTGTTTGAATGTGGTTGACTTTTAATTGATTCAATTTGATTTGTTGAATGCATTTGACTTTCATTTGATTCAAAAAGATTTGTTTGAATGTGTTTGACTTTCATATGATTCAATTAGTATCGTTGAATGCATTTGGCAATCATTTGATTCAAAAAGCTATGTTTGAATTTGTTTGACTTTCACTTGATTTAATTAGCTTTTTTGAAATCATTTGACTTTCTTTTGATTGAAAAAGCTTTGTTTGATTGTGTTTGATTTTCACTTGATTTAATATGCTTTGTTTGAATGTGGTTAACTTTCATTTGATTCAATTAGCTTTATTTGAATGTGGTTGACTTTCATTTGATTTAATTAGGTTTGTTAGAATGCCGTTGACTTTCGTTTGATTTAATTAGGTTTGTTAGAATGCCATTGACTTTCATTTCATTCAATTAGCTTTGCTGAATGCATATGACTTTCATTTGATTAAAAAAGCTTTGTTTGAATGTGTTTGACTCTCATTTGATTCAATTAGCATCGTTGAACGCATTTGACAGTCATTTGATTCAAAAAGCTTTGTTTTAATTACCTAGACTTTGACTTGATTCAATTAGCTTTTTTGAATGGATTTAACTTTCATTTGATTTAAAAAGCTTTGTTTAAATGTGTTTTACTTTCACTTGATTTAATTACTTTTTTTTAATTGCATTTGACTTTCAGTTGATTCAAAAAGATTTGTTTGAATGTGCTTGACTTTCATATGATTCAATTAGCATCGTTGAATGGATTTGACAATCATTTGATTCAAAAAGCTTTGTTTGACTTTCACTTGATTCAAATCGCTATTTTGAATGCATTTGAATTTCATTTGATTGAAAAAGCTTTGTTTGAATGTGTTTGATTTTTATTTGATTAAATTAGCTTTGTTTGAATGTGATTGACTTTCATTTGAATCAATTAGCTTTGTTTAATGCATTTGACTTTCATTTAATTCAAAAAGCTTTGTTTGAATGTGTTTGACTTTAATTTGATTCAAATAGCTTTGTTTGAAAGATTTTGACTTTCACTTGATTTAAATACCTTTTTGAATGCGTTTGACTTTCATCTGATTCAAATAGCATTTCTTGAATGTGTTTGACTTTCATTTGGTTCAAATAGCTTTGTTTATATGTGTTTGACTTTCATTTGATTCAATTAGCTTTGTTTGAATGTGTTTGATTTTCACTTGATTTAATATGCTTTGTTTGAATGTGGATAACTTTCATTTGATTCAACTAGCTTTGTTTGAATGTGTTGACTTTCATTTGATTCAATTAGGTTTGTTAGGATGCCATTGACTTTCGTTTGATTTAATTAGGTTTGTTAGAATGCCATTGACTTTCATTTCATTCAATTAGCTTTGCTGAATGCATGTGACTTTCATTTGATTCAAAAAGCTTTGTTTGAATGTGTTTGACTCTCATTTGATTCAATTAGCATCGTTGAACGCATTTGACAGTCATTTGATTCAAAAAGCTTTGTTTTAATTACCTAGACTTTCACTTGATTCAATTAGCTTTTTTGAATGGATTTAACTTTCATTTGATTTAAAAAGCTTTGTTTAAATGTGTATGACTTTCACTTGATTTAATTACTTTTTTATTAATTGCATTTGACTTTCAGTTGATTCAAAAAGATTTGTTTGAATGTGCTTGACTTTCATATTATTCAAATAGCATCGTTGAATGGATTTGACAATCATTTGATTCAAAAAGCTTTGTTTGACTTTCACTTGATTCAAATCGCTATTTTGAATGCATTTGAATTTCATTTGATTGAAAAAGCTTTGTTTGAATGTGTTTGATTTTTATTTGATTAAATTATCTTTGCTTGAATGTGGTTAACTTTCAATTGAGTCAATTTGCTTTGTTGAATGCATTTGACTTTTATTTGATTCAAAAAGTTTTGTTTGACTGTCATATGATTCAATTAGCCTCGTTGAATGCATTTGACAATCATTTGAATCAAAAAGCTTTGTTTGAATTCTTTGGACTTTTACTTGATTCAATTAGCTTTTTTCAAAGCATTCGACTTTCATATGATTTAATTAGCTTTATTTGAATGTTTTTGACTTTCATTTGATGCAATTAGCTTTGTCTGAATGTGTTTGACTTTCGTTTGATTTAATTATCTTTTTTGAATGCATTTGACTTTCATTTGATTCAGATAGCATTGTTTGAATGTGTTTGACTATCATTTGATTCAAATAGCTTCGTTTGAATGTGTTTGCCTTCCATTGGATTTAATTAGCTTTGTTTGAATGTTGTTGACTTTTAATTGATTCAATTTGATTTGTTGAATGCATTTGACTTTCATTTGATTCAAAAAGATTTGTTTGAATGTGTTTGACTTTCATATGATTCAATTAGTATCGTTGAATGCATTTGACAATCATTTGATTCAAAAAGCTATGTTTGAATTTGTTTGACTTTCACTTGATTTAATTAGCTTTTTTGAAATCATTTGACTTTCTTTTGATTGAAAAAGCTTTGTTTGATTGTGTTTGATTTTCACTTGATTTAATATGCTTTGTTTGAATGTGGTTAACTTTCATTTGATTCAATTAGCTTTATTTGAATGTGGTTGACTTTCATTTGATTTAATTAGGTTTGTTAGAATGCCGTTGACTTTCGTTTGATTTAATTAGGTTTGTTAGAATGCCATTGACTTTCATTTCATTCAATTAGCTTTGCTGAATGCATATGACTTTCATTTGATTCAAAAAGCTTTGTTTGAATGTGTTTGACTCTCATTTGATTCAATTAGCATCGTTGAACGCATTTGACAGTCATTTGATTCAAAAAGCTTTGTTTTAATTACCTAGACTTTGACTTGATTCAATTAGCTTTTTTGAATGGATTTAACTTTCATTTGATTTAAAAAGCTTTGTTTAAATGTGTTTTACTTTCACTTGATTTAATTACTTTTTTTTAATTGCATTTGACTTTCAGTTGATTCAAAAAGATTTGTTTGAATGTGCTTGACTTTCATATGATTCAATTAGCATCGTTGAATGGATTTGACAATCATTTGATTCAAAAAGCTTTGTTTGACTTTCACTTGATTCAAATCGCTATTTTGAATGCATTTGAATTTCATTTGATTGAAAAAGCTTTGTTTGAATGTGTTTGATTTTTATTTGATTAAATTAGCTTTGTTTGAATGTGATTGACTTTCATTTGAATCAATTAGCTTTGTTTAATGCATTTGACTTTCATTTAATTCAAAAAGCTTTGTTTGAATGTGTTTGACTTTAATTTGATTCAAATAGCTTTGTTTGAAAGATTTTGACTTTCACTTGATTTAAATACCTTTTTGAATGCGTTTGACTTTCATCTGATTCAAATAGCATTTCTTGGATGTGTTTGACTTTCATTTGGTTCAAATAGCTTTGTTTATATGTGTTTGACTTTCATTTGATTCAATTAGCTTTGCTTGAATGTGGTTAACTTTCAATTGAGTCAATTTGCTTTGTTGAATGCACTTGACTTTTATTGGATTCAAAAAGTTTTGTTTGACTGTCATATGATTCAATAAGCCTCGTTGAATGCATTTGACAATCATTTGAATCAAAAAGCTTTGTTTGAATTCTTTGGACTTTTACTTGATTCAATTAGCTTTTTTCAAAGCATTCGACTTTCATATGATTTAATTAGCTTTGTTTGAATATTTTGACTTTCATTTGATGCAATTAGCTTTGTCTGAATGTGTTTGACTTTCGTTTGATTTAATTATCTTTTTTGAATGCATTTGACTTTCATTTGATTCAGATAGCATTGTTTGAATGTGTTTGACTTTCATTTGATTCAAATAGCTTTGTTTGAATGTGTTTGCCTTCCATTGGATTTAATTAGCTTTGTTTGAATGAGGTTGACTTTTAATTGATTCAATTTGATATGTTGAATGCATTTGACTTTTATTTGATTCAAAAAGATTTGTTTGAATGTGTTTGACTTTCATATGATTCAATTAGTATCGTTGAATGCATTTGACAATCATTTGATTCAAAAAGCTATGTTTGAATTTGTTTGACTTTCACTTGATTTAATTAGCTTTTTTGAAATCATTTGACTTTCTTTTGATTCAAAAAGCTTTGTTTTAATTACCTAGACTTTCACTTGATTCAATTAGCTTTTTTGAATGGATTTTAACTTTCATTTGATTTAAAAATCTTTGTTTAAATGTGTTTGACTTTCACTTGATTTAATTACTTTTTTTTTAATTGCATTTGACTTTCAGTTGATTCAAAAAGATTTTTTTGAATGTGCTTGACTTTCATATGATTCAATTAGCATCGTTGAATGGATTTGACAATCATTTGATTCAAAAAGCTTTGTTTGACTTTCACTTGATTCAAATCGCTATTTTGAATGCATTTGAATTTTATTTGATTGAAAAAGATTTGTTTGAATGTGTTTGATTTTTATTTGATTTAATTAGCTTTGTTTGAATGTGATTGACTTTCATTTGAATCAATTAGCTTTGTTTAATGCATTTGACTTTCATTTAATTCAAAAAGCTTTGTTTGAATGTGTTTGACTTTAATTTGATTCAAATAGCTTTGTTTGAAAGATTTTGACTTTCACTTGATTTAAATACCTTTTTTGAATGCGTTTGACTTTCATCTGATTCAAATAGCATTTCTTGAATGTGTTTGACTTTCATTTGGTTCAAATAGCTTTGTATAAATGTGTTTGACTTTCATTTGGTTCAATTAGCTTTGCTTGAATGTGGTTAACTTTCAATTGAGTCAATTTGCTTTGTTGAATGCATTTGACTTTTATTTGATTCAAAAAGTTTTGTTTGACTGTCATATGATTCAATTAGCCTCGTTGAATGCATTTGACAATCATTTGAATCAAAAAGCTTTGTTTGAATTCTTTGGACTTTTACTTGATTCAATTAGCTTTTTCAAAGCATTCGACTTTCATATGATTTAATTAGCTTTGTTTGAATGTTTTTGACTTTCATTTAATGCAATTAGCTTTGTCTGAATGTGTTTGACTTTCGTTTGATATAATTATCTTTTTTGAATGCATTTGACTTTCATTTGATTCAGATAGCATTGTTTGAATGTGTTTGACTTTCATTTGATTCAAATAGCTTTGTTTGAATGTGTTTGCCTTCCATTGGATTTAATTAGCTTTGTTTGAATGCGGTTGACTTTTAATTGATTCAATTTGATCTGTTGAATGCATTTGACTTTCATTTGATTCAAAAAGATTTGTTTGAATGTGTTTGACTTTCATATGATTCAATTAGTATCGTTGAATGCATTTGACAATCATTTGATTCAAAAAGCTATGTTTGAATTTGTTTGACTTTCACTTGATTTAATTAGCTTTTTTGAAATCATTTGACTTTCTTTTGATTCAAAAAGATTTGTTTGAATGTGTTTGATTTTCACTTGATTTAATATGCTTTGTTTGAATGTGGTTAACTTTTATTTGATTCAATTAGCTTTGTTTGAATGTGGTTGACTTTCATTTGATTCAATTAGGTTTGTTAGAATGCCATTGACTTTCGTTTGATTTAATTAGGTTTGTTAGAATGCCATTGACTTTCATTTCATTCAATTAGCTTTGCTGAATGCATATGACTTTCATTTGATTCAAAAAGCTTTGTTTGAATGTGTTTGACTCTCATTTGATTCAATTAGCATCGTTGAACGCATTTGACAGTCATTTGATTCAAAAAGCTTTGTTTGAATTACCTAGACTTTCACTTGATTCAATTAGCTTTTTTGAATGGATTTAACTTTCATTTGATTTAAAAAGCTTTGTTTAAATTTGTTTGACTTTCACTTGATTTAATTACTTTTTTTTTTAATTGCATATGACTTTCAGTTGATTCAAAAAGATTAGTTGGTATGTGCTTGACTTTCATATGATTCAATTAGCATCGTTGAATGGATTTGACAATCATTTGATTCAAAAAGCTTTGTTTGACTTTCACTTGATTCAAATCGCTATTTTGAATGCATTTGAATTTCATTTGATTGAAAAAGCTTTGTTTGAATGTATTTGGTTTTTATTTGATTAAATTAGCTTTGTTCGAATGTGATTGACTTTCATTTGAATCAATTAGCTTAGTTTAATGCATTTGACTTTCATTTAATTCAAAAAGCTTTGTTTGAATGTGTTTGACTTTAATTTGATTCAAATAGCTTTGTTTGAACGATTTTGACTTTCACTTGATTTAAATACCTTTTTTGAATGCGTTTGACTTTCATCTGATTCAAATAGCATTTCTTGAATGTGTTTGACTTTCATTTGGTTCAAATAGCTTTGTTTATCTGTGTTTGACTTTCATTTGATTCAATTAGCTTTGCTTGAATGTGGTTAACTTTCAATTGAGTCAATTTGCTTTGTTGAAAGCATTTGACTTTTATTTGATTCAAAAAGTTTTGTTTGACTGTCATATGATTCAATTAGCCTCGTTGAATGCATTTGACAATCATTTGAATCAAAAAGCTTTGTTTGAATTCTTTGGACTTTTACATGATTCAATTAGCTTTTTTCAAAGCATTCGACTTTCATATGATTTAATTAGCTTTGTTTGAATGTTTTTGACTTTCATTTGATGCAATTAGCTTTGTCTGAATGTGTTTGACTTTCGTTTTATTTAATTATCTTTTTTGAATGCATTTGACTTTCATTTGATTCAGATAGCATTGTTTGAATGTGTTTGACTTTCATTTGTGATTCAAATAGCTTTGTTTGAATGTGTTTGCCTTCCATTGGATTTAATTAGCTTTGTTTGAATGTGGTTGACTTTTAAGTGATTCAATTTGATTTGTTGAATGCATTTGACTTTCATTTGATTCAAAAAGATTTGTTTGAATGTGTTTGACTTTCATATGATTCAATTAGTATCGTTGAATGCATTTGACAATCATTTGATTCAAAAAGCTATGTTTGAATTTGTTTGACTTTCACTTGATTTAATTAGCTTTTTTGAAATCATTTGACTTTCTTTTGATTCAAAAAGCTTTGTTTGAATGTGTTTGATTTTCACTTGATTTAATATGCTTTGTTTGAATGTGGTTAACTCTCATTTGATTCAATTAGCTTCGTTTGAATGTGGTTGACTTTCATTTGATTCAATTAGGTTTGTTAGAATGCCATTGACTTTCGTTTGATTTAATTAGGTTTGTTAGAATGTCATTGACTTTCATTTCATTCAATTAGCTTTTCTGAATGCATCTGACTTTCATTTGATTCAAAAAGCTTTGTTTGAATGTGTTTGACTCTCATTTGATTCAATTAGCATCTTTGAACAAATTTGACAGTCATTTGATTCAAAAAGCTTTGTTTTAATTACCTAGACTTTCACTTGATTCAATTAGCTTTTTTGAATGGATTTTAACTTTCATTTGATTTAAAAATCTTTGTTTAAATGTGTTTGACTTTCACTTGATTTAATTACTTTTTTTTTAATTGCATTTGACTTTCAGTTGATTCAAAAAGATTTTTTTGAATGTGCTTGACTTTCATATGATTCAATTAGCATCGTTGAATGGATTTGACAATCATTTGATTCAAAAAGCTTTGTTTGACTTTCACTTGATTAAAATCGCTATTTTGAATGCATTTGAATTTTATTTGATTGAAAAAGCTTTGTTTGAATGTGTTTGATTTTCATTTGATGCAATTAGCTTTGTCTGAATGTGTTTGACTTTCGTTTTATTTAATTATCTTTTTTGAATGCATTTGACTTTCATTTGATTCAGATAGCATTGTTTGAATGTGTTTGACCTTCATTTGATTCAAATAGCTTTGTTTGAATGTGTTTGCCTTCCATTGGATTTAATTAGCTTTGTTTGAATGTGGTTGACTTTTAATTGATTCAATTTGATCTGTTGAATGCATTTGACTTTCATTTGATTCAAAAAGATTTGTCTGAATGTGTTTAACTTTCATATGATTCAATTAGTATCGTTGAATGCATTTGACAATCATTTGATTCAAAAAGCTATGTTTGAATTTGTTTGACTTTCACTTGATTCAATTAGCTTTTTTGAAATCATTTGACTTTCTTTTGATTCAAAAAGCTTTGTTTGAATGTGTTTGATTTTCACTTGATTTAATATGCTTTGTTTGAATGTGGTTAACTTTCATTTGATTCAATTAGCTTTGTTTGAATGTGGTTGACTTTCATTTGATTCAATTAGGTTTGTTAGAATGCCATTGACTTTCGTTTGATTTAATTAGGTTTGTTAGAATGCCATTGACTTTCATTTCATTCAATTAGCTTTGCTGAATGCATATGACTTTCATTTGATTCAAAAAGCTTTGTTTGAATGTGTTTGACTCTCATTTGATTCAATTAGCATCGTTGAACGCATTTGACAGTCATTTGATTAAAAAAGCTTTGTTTTAATTACCTAGACTTTCACTTGATTCAATTGGCTTTTTTGAATGGATTTAACTTTCATTTGATTTAAAAAGCTTTGTTTAAATGTGTTTGACTTTCACTTGATTTAATTACTTTTTTTTTAATTGCATATGACTTTCAGTTGATTCAAAAAGATTTGTTTGAATGTGCTTGACTTTCATATGATTCAATTAGCATCGTTGAATGGATTTGACAATCATTTGATTCAAAAAGCTTTGTTTGACTTTCAGTTGATTCAAATCGCTATTTTGAATGCATTTGAATTTCATTTGATTGAAAAAGCTTTGTTTGAATGTGTTTGATTTTTATTTGATTAAATTAGCTTTGTTTGAATGTGATTGACTTTCATTTGAATCAATTAGCTTTGTTTAATGCATTTGACTTTCATTTAATTCAAAAAGCTTTGTTTGAATGTGTTTGACTTTAATTTGATTCAAATAGCTTTGTTTGAATGATTTTGACTTTCACTTGATTTAAATACCTTTTTTGAATGCGTTTGACTTTCATCTGATTCAAATAGCATTTCTTGAATGTGTTTGACTTTCATTTGGTTCAAATAGCTTTGTTTATATGTGTTTGACTTTCATTTGATTCAATTAGCTTTGCTTGAATGTGGTTAACTTTCAATTGAGTCAATTTGCTTTGTTGAAAGCATTTGACTTTTATTTGATTCAAAAAGTTTTGTTTGACTGTCATATGATTCAATTAGCCTCGTTGAATGCATTTGACAATCATTTGAATCAAAAAGCTTTGTTTGAATTCTTTGGACTTTTACTTGATTCAATTAGCTTTTTTCAAAGCATTCGACTTCCATATGATTTAATTAGCTTTGTTTGAATGTTTTTGACTTTCATTTGATGCAATTAGCTTTGTCTGAATGTGTTTGACTTTCGTTTTATTTAATTATCTTTTTTGAATGCATTTGACTTTCATTTGATTCAGATAGCATTGTTTGAATGTGTTTGACTTTCATTTGATTCAAATAGCTTTGTTTGAATGTGTTTGCCTTCCATTGGATTTAATTAGCTTTGTTTGAATGTGGTTGACTTTTAAGTGATTCAATTTGATTTGTTGAATGCATTTCACTTTCATTTGATTCAAAAAGATTTGTTTGAATGTGTTTGACTTTCATATGATTCAATTAGTATCGTTGAATGCATTTGACAATCATTTGATTCAAAAAGCTATGTTTGAATTTGTTTGACTTTCACTTGATTTAATTAGCTTTTTTGAAATCATTTGACTTTCTTTTGATTCAAAAAGCTTTGTTTGAATGTGTTTGATTTTCACTTGATTTAATATGCTTTGTTTGAATGTGGTTAACTTTTATTTGATTCAATTAGCTTTGTTTGAATGTGGTTGACTTTCATTTGATTCAATTAGGTTTGTTAGAATGCCATTGACTTTCGTTTGATTTAATTAGGTTTGTTAGAATGCCATTGACTTTCATTTCATTCAATTAGCTTTGCTGAATGCATATGACTTTCATTTGATTCAAAAAGCTTTGTTTGAATGTGTTTGACTCTCATTTGATTCAATTAGCATCGTTGAACGCATTTGACAGTCATTTGATTCAAAAAGCTTTGTTTGAATTACCTAGACTTTCACTTGATTCAATTAGCTTTTTTGAATGGATTTAACTTTCATTTGATTTAAAAAGCTTTGTTTAAATTTGTTTGACTTTCACTTGATTTAATTACTTTTTTTTAATTGCATTTGACTTTCAGTTGATTCAAAAAGATTTGTTTGAATGTGCTTGACTTTCATATGATTCAATTAGCATCGTTGAATGGATTTGACAATCATTTGATTCAAAAAGCTTTGTTTGACTTTCACTTGATTCAAATCGCTATTTTGAATGCATTTGAATTTCATTTGATTGAAAAAGGTTTGTTTGAATGTGTTTGATTTTTATTTGATTAAATTAGCTTTGTTTGAATGTGAATTACTTTCATTTGAATCAATTAGCTTAGTTTAATGCATTTGACTTTCATTTAATTCAAAAAGCTTTGTTTGAATGTGTTTGACTTTAATTTGATTCAAATAGCTTTGTTTGAATGATTTTGACTTTCACTTGATTTAAATACCTTTTTTGAATGCGTTTGACTTTCATCTGATTCAAATAGCATTTCTTGAATATGTTTGACTTTCATTTGGTTCAAATAGCTTTGTTTAAATGTGTTTGACTTTCATTTGATTCAATTAGCTTTGCTTGAATGTGGTTAACTTTCAATTGAGTCAATTTGCTTTGTTGAATGCATTTGACTTTTATTTGATTCAAAAAGTTTTGTTTGACTGTCATATGATTCAATTAGCCTCGTTGAATGCATTTGACAATCATTTGAATCAAAAAGCTTTGTTTGAATTCTTTGGACTTTTACTTGATTCAATTAGCTTTTTTCAAAGCATTCGACTTTCATATGATTTAATTAGCTTTGTTTGCATGTTTTTGACTTTCATTTGATGCAATTAGCTTTGTCTGAATGTGTTTGACTTTCGTTTGATTTAATTATCTTTTTTGAATGCATTTGACTTTCATTTGATTCAGATAGCATTGTTTGAATGTGTTTGACTTTGATTTGATTCAAATAGCTTTGTTTGAATGTGTTTGCCTTCCATTGGATTTAATTAGCTTTGTTTGAATGTGGTTGACTTTTAATTGATTCAATTTGATTTGTTGAATGCATTTGACTTTCATTTGATTCAAAAAGATTTGTTTGAATGTGTTTGACTTTCATATGATTCAATTAGTATCGTTGAATGCATTTGACAATCATTTGATTCAAAAAGCTATGTTTGAATTTGTTTGACTTTCACTTGATTCAATTAGCTTTTTTGAAATCATTTGACTTTCTTTTGATTCAAAAAGCTTTGTTTGAATGTGTTTGATTTCATTTGATTTAATATGCTTTGTTTGAATGTGGTTGACTTTCATTTAATTCAATTAGCTTTGTTTGAATGTGGTTAACTTTCATTTGATTCAATTAGGTTTGTTAGAATGCCATTGACTTTCGTTTGATTTAATTAGGTTTGTTAGAATGCCATTTACTTTTATTTCATTCAATTAGCTTTGTTGAACGCATATGACTTTCATTTGATTCAAAAAGCTTTGTTTGAATGTGTTTTACTCTCATTTGATTCAATTAGCATCGTTGAACGCATTTGACAGTCATTTGATTCAAAAAGCTTTGTTTGAATTACCTAGACTTTCACTTGATTCAATTAGCTTTTTTGAATGGATTTAACTTTCATTTAATTTAAAAAGCTTTGTTTAAATGTGTTTGACTTTCACTTGATTTAATTACTTTTTTTTTTTAATTGCATTTGACTTTCAGTTGATTCAAAAAGATTTGTTTGAATGTGCTTGACTTTCACATGATTCAATTAGCATCGTTGAATGGATTTGACAATCATTTGATTCAAAAAGCTTTGTTTGACTTTCACTTGATTCAAATCGCTATTTTGAATGCATTTGAATTTTATTTGATTGAAAAAGCTTTGTTTGAATGTGTTTGATTTTTATTTGATTAAATTAGCTTTGTTTGAATGTGATTGACTTTCATTTGAATCAATTAGCTTTGTTTAATGCATTTGACTTTTATTTAATTCAAAAAGCTTTGTTTGAATGTGTTTGACTTTAATTTGATTCAAATAGCTTTGTTTGAATGATTTTGACTTTCACTTGATTTAAATACCTTTTTTGAATGCGTTTGACTTTCATCTGATTCAAATAGCATTTCTTGAATGTGTTTGACTTTCATTTGGTTCAAATAGCTTTGTTTAAATGTGTTTGACTTTCATTTGATTCAATTAGCTTTGCTTGAATGTGGTTAACTTTCAATTGAGTCAATTTGCTTTGTTGAATGCATTTGACTTTTATTTGATTCAAAAAGTTTTGTTTGACTGTCATATGATTCAATTACCCTCGTTGAATGCATTTGACAATCATTTGAATCAAAAAGCTTTGTACCTTTGGACTTTTACTTGATTCAATTAGCTTTTTTCAAAGCATTCGACTTTCATATGATTTAATTAGCTTTGTTTGAATGTTTTTGACTTTCATTGATGTGGATTTAAACCCCTTAACTTAATAAAGAATCTAAAATCACACAAGTAACACAAGCCCTTCGAATTTCCTAAGAAAATCGAACAACTTAAGAATAACGAACCGGATATGACTTTGAAAACGACCACTCCTGGAACGAATTCAACGCCTCTCAAATTACCTAGACCACTCCTGGAACTAAGTACTTTGATGAACAAAACTTAGACTACTCCTAGAACTAAGAATTGAACGTTCTAATTATCAAAACAACTCCTTGAATTGAAAACTAGCAAAAGAATTTGTAAGCAATTAAGCAAAACAAACAATTAACTTGAATTTTAATGATTTTCGAATGTTCTGAAAAATCACGAAAATTACATTATTTATAGACTAAAACTAACTATTCCTAAGTCTATTCGAACTAGGAAAAAACCCTAGCCTTGATCCCCAAGTATCCTAGATAGAATAGGAGAACCAATTCTAATGGAACTAGGAAACTAGTAATAAGACTAGTTCTAATTAACCTAAAACTTCTTAAAACAATTCCTAATTGACTTAGAAATTATTTAAAACTAAATTAACAGAAATTAAGAAGATTCCTAATTGCTTAAACCAAGAAAAACCCTTTCAAGTGAAAGGTAAAAACTTGCAAGCAAAAACTCTAGAAAAAACTAAGTTAGGAAAATCTTTCTTTTCGTACTGCCGCCGAACCACCACCTCACGCGCCGCCATCATCGACACGCGCCCCACCGCCGTGTAGCTGGACTCAGGCCGGAGCTAGGGAGCCGGCGCGTGGCACCCAGATCGGCGCGTCGCCGCCGCTGCCGTCGTCGGAACCCAACTGGACCTTGACTTCTTCTTCAATGGCTGCGCATGTTAACCATTCTTGATTCTTTACTCCAAGCTCAAACCCTATTGGCCTTAAAACCAATATGATTGGCTCTTCAAAAGAATTTCCCTCTTGATCCACATCATTCTCCCCCTCTTCAAAAGAATTTGTCCTCAAATTCGCATCATCCATGTAAGGAGAACAATTCCATGAAACCATCCAAATTCGACGAATACAAGCCAAAAGAACTATTACCTCAACGCTAGCAATTTTAAGCAATGTAACAACATCACCACGAGCAAGGCAATATTTTAGAAACAACCAATTCTCAATTTGGTCCTTGGTCTTCGAAGTTGACCATAAGAACACTTTAGGCTTCATGATATTTTTCTCATGTATGACTAACAATTTCTTCTCTTTATGCATGCCTAATGAATCCACCACTTCTAAAGAAACCATTAAATTATTATCTTGATTCACGAATGGCTCCTCAATAGTATCAAAAACCTTTTCCGACACCACCATTGGTAGATCATTATGAATAATCTGATCTTGAACAACGTCACACACAATTGGAACATCAATTGTTTCACTCACCTTTTCTTCGAGCTCTTTAGCACCTACATGTTCCTCTTCCTTATCCTTTTGACAATCTTCCTCCATCTCTTTAACTTTAACGCGGCATGGAATAATAGTTAAAGGAATAAGTTTGAACCTCTTGTTTCCCACCTTGACCGAATATGTGTTGGCCACACCATCATGTTTAACATGTCGATCAAATTGCCATGGTCTTCCTAAAAGAACGTGACAAGCACTCATAGGAATCACATCGCACCATAATTCTTCCTTGTAATTGCCAATGGAGAAATTCACCAAAGCTTGTTGTTCTACATGAAAACCCATAGAATTATCTAGCCAACCCAACTTATATGGTTTTTCATGATCTCTTGTAGGAAGTTGGAGTTTAGTAACCATCTCTGTAGACGCTACATTGGTACACGAACCACTATCAATGATCACCCTACAAGTTCTATCAACAACTTTGCATCGAGTATGAAACAAACTATCTTGTTGACCTTGAAAAATAATTTCTTCATGTAAATTCAGTCGCTCCATAAGCATATGTTTGTTACCAAAGCCAAAATCTACGTTATCATCTTCATGTTTTTTCTTCTTTTTATGACCTTGAAGTAACTTTGCAAATTCATCCATAGATTTTCGGATCCCTTCCTCCATAATTATGTGAAAAAAACAGAAATAAAAGAACCCTTATCCACACAGGTATATCCCACAAAAATCGCAACACAACTTGGAACAAAATCGCACACAACGAGCAGTAAGTATTAAATCGGACCAAAACTGACACAGTTGCGGAAAACAGTCCAGTTTAATAGCAAACGAACTCGAAAAATTCCGAAATTTCACAGGCAGAAATTAGACAAAATTTCACCCAAAATCAAAAAAAGAATCACCTGAAAAGACCTTGTAACGAAGGAGAACGAGCCTTCTGAAGTTGACAGAAAAACTGGTTATCCGAGAACAAGTGCGATTTGATGAACGAATTGTTGAACGATCAAAACCCCTGAGCTCTGATACCAATTTGATGTGGATTTAAACCCCTTAACTTAATAAAGAATCTAAAATCACACAAGTAACACAAGCCCTTCGAATTTCCTAAGAAAATCGAACAACTTAAGAATAACGAACCGGATATGACTTTGAAAACGACCACTCCTGGAACGAATTCAACGCCTCTCAAATTACCTAGACCACTCCTGGAACTAAGTACTTTGATGAACAAAACTTAGACTACTCCTAGAACTAAGAATTGAACGTTCTAATTATCAAAACAACTCCTTGAATTGAAAACTAGCAAAAGAATTTGTAAGCAATTAAGCAAAACAAACAATAAACTTGTATTGAATTTTCTGGTTTTGGTTGTGTATACAAAGCCACGAAAAATCCCTTATTTATAGACTAAACTAACTATTCCTAAGTCTATTCGAACTAGGAAAAAAACCCTAGCCTTGATCCCCAAGTATCCTAGATAGAATAGGAAAACCAATTCTAATGGAACTAGGAAACTAGTAATAAGACTAGTTCTAATTAAACTAAAACTTCTTAAAACAATTCCTAATTGACTTAGAAATTATTTTAAACTAAAATAACAGAAATTAAGAAGATTCCTAATTGCTTAAACCAAGAAAAACCCTTTCAAGTGAAAGGTAAAAACTTGCAAGCAAAAACTCTAGAAAAAACTAAGTTAGGAAAATCTTTCTTTTCGTACTGCCGCCGAACCACCGTCTCACGCGCTGCCATCATCGACACGCGCCCCACCAACGTGTAGCTGGACTCAGGCCGGAGCTAGGGAGCCGGCGCGTGGCACCCAGATCGGCGCGTCGCCGCCGCTGCCGTCGTCGGAACCCAACTGGACCTTGACTTCTTCTTCAATGGCTGCGCATGTTAACCATTCTTGATTCTTTACTCCAAGCTCAAACCCTATTGGCCTTAAAACCAATATGATTGGCTCTTCAAAAGAATTTCCCTCTTGATCCACATCAGACCGAATATGTGTTGGCCACACCATCATGTTTAACATGTCGATCAAATTGCCATGGTCTTCCTAAAAGAACGTGACAAGCACTCATAGGAATCACATCGCACCATAATTCTTCCTTGTAATTGCCAATGGAGAAATTCACCAAAGCTTGTTGTTCTACATGAAAACCCATAGAATTATCTAGCCAACCCAACTTATATGGTTTTTCATGATCTCTTGTAGGAAGTTGGAGTTTAGTAACCATCTCTGTAGACGCTACATTGGTACACGAACCACTATCAATGATCACCCTACAAGTTCTATCAACAACTTTGCATCGAGTATGAAACAAACTATCTTGTTGACCTTGAAAAATAATTTCTTCATGTAAATTCAGTCGCTCCATAAGCATATGTTTGTTACCAAAGCCAAAATCTACGTTATCATCTTCATGTTTTTTCTTCTTTTTATGACCTTGAAGTAACTTTGCAAATTCATCCATAGATTTTCGGATCCCTTCCTCCATAATTATGTGAAAAAAACAGAAATAAAAGAACCCTTATCCACACAGGTATATCCCACAAAAATCGCAACACAACTTGGAACAAAATCGCACACAACGAGCAGTAAGTATTAAATCGGACCAAAACTGACACAGTTGCGGAAAACAGTCCAGTTTAATAGCAAACGAACTCGAAAAATTCCGAAATTTCACAGGCAGAAATTAGACAAAATTTCACCCAAAATCAAAAAACGAATCACCTGAAAAGACCTTGTAACGAAGGAGAACGAGCCTTCTGAAGTTGACAGAAAAACTGGTTATCCGAGAACAAGTGCGATTTGATGAACGAATTGTTGAACGATCAAAACCCCTGAACTCTGATACCAATTTGATGTGGTATCACACAAGCTCTGATACCAATTTGATGTGGATTTAAACCCCTTAACTTAATAAAGAATCTAAAATCACACAAGTAACACAAGCCCTTCGAATTTCCTAAGAAAATCGAACAACTTAAGAATAACGAACCGGATATGACTTTGAAAACGACCACTCCTGGAACGAATTCAACGCCTCTCAAATTACCTAGACCACTCCTGGAACTAAGTACTTTGATGAACAAAACTTAGACTACTCCTAGAACTAAGAATTGAACGTTCTAATTATCAAAACAACTCCTTGAATTGAAAACTAGCAAAAGAATTTGTAAGCAATTAAGCAAAACAAACAATTAACTTGAATTTTAATGATTTTCGAATGTTCTGAAAAATCACGAAAATTACATTATTTATAGACTAAAACTAACTATTCCTAAGTCTATTCGAACTAGGAAAAAACCCTAGCCTTGATCCCCAAGTATCCTAGATAGAATAGGAGAACCAATTCTAATGGAACTAGGAAACTAGTAATAAGACTAGTTCTAATTAACCTAAAACTTCTTAAAACAATTCCTAATTGACTTAGAAATTATTTAAAACTAAATTAACAGAAATTAAGAAGATTCCTAATTGCTTAAACCAAGAAAAACCCTTTCAAGTGAAAGGTAAAAACTTGCAAGCAAAAACTCTAGAAAAAACTAAGTTAGGAAAATCTTTCTTTTCGTACTGCCGCCGAACCACCACCTCACGCGCCGCCATCATCGACACGCGCCCCACCGCCGTGTAGCTGGACTCAGGCCGGAGCTAGGGAGCCGGCGCGTGGCACCCAGATCGGCGCGTCGCCGCCGCTGCCGTCGTCGGAACCCAACTGGACCTTGACTTCTTCTTCAATGGCTGCGCATGTTAACCATTCTTGATTCTTTACTCCAAGCTCAAACCCTATTGGCCTTAAAACCAATATGATTGGCTCTTCAAAAGAATTTCCCTCTTGATCCACATCATTCATTCGATGCAATTAGCTTTGTCTGAATGTGTTTGACTTTCGTTTGATTTAATTATCTTTTTTGAATGCATTTGACTTTCATTTGATTCAGATAGCATTGTTTGAATGTGTTTGACTTTCATTTGATTTAAATAGCTTTGTTTGAATGTGTTTGCCTTCCATTGGATTTAATTAGCTTTGTTTGAATGTGGTTGACTTTTAATTGATTCAATTTGATTTGTTGAATGCATTTGACTTTCATTTGATTCAAAAAGATTTGTTTGAATGTGTTTGACTTTCATATGATTCAATTAGTATCGTTGTATGCATTTGACAATCATTTGATTCAAAAAGCTATGTTTGAATTTGTTTGACTTTCACTTGATTTAATTAGCTTTTTTGAAATCATTTGACTTTCTTTTGATTCAAAAAGCTTTGTTTGAATGTGTTTGATTTTCACTTGATTTAATATGCTTTGTTTGAATGTGGTTAACTTTCATTTGATTCTATTAGCTTTGTTTGAATGAGGTTGACTTTCATTTGATTCAATTAGGTTTGTTAGAATGCCATTGACTTTCGTTTGATTTAATTAGGTTTGTTAGAATGCCATTTACTTTCATTTGATTCAATTAGCGTTGTTGAATGCATATGACTTTCATTTGATTCAAAAAGCTTTGTTTGAATGTCTTTGACTCTCATTTGATTCAATTAGCATTGTTGAACGCATTTGACAGTCATTTGATTCAAAAAGCTTTGTTTGAATTACCTAGACTTTCACTTGATTCAATTAGCTTTTTTGAATGGATTTAACTTTTATTTGATTTAAAAAGCTTTGTTTAAATTTTTGATTTTCACTTGATTTAATTACTTTTTTTTAATTGCATTTGACTTTCAGTTGATTCAAAAAGATTTGTTTGAATGTGCTTGACTTTCATATGATTCAATTAGCATCGTTGAATGGATTTGACAATCATTTGATTCAAAAAGCTTTGTTTGACTTTCACTTGATTCAAATTGCTATTTTGAATGCATTTGAATTTCATTTGATTGAAAAAGCTTTGTTTGAATGTGTTTGATTTTTATTTGATTAAATTAGCTTTGTTTGAATGTGATTGACTTTCATTTGAATCAATTAGCTTTGTTTAATGCATTTGACTTTCATTTAATTCAAAAAGCTTTGTTTGAATGTGTTTGACTTTAATTTGATTCAAATAGCTTTGTTTGAATGATTTTGACAGTCACTTGATTTAAATACCTTTTTTGAATGCGTTTGACTTTCATCTGATTCAAATAGCATTTCTTGAATGTGTTTGACTTTCATTTGGTTCAAATAGCTTTGTTTAAATGTGTTTGACTTTCATTTGATTCAATTAGCTTTGCTTGAATCTGGTTAACTTTCAATTGAGTCAATTTGCTTTGTTGAATGCATTTGACTTTTATTTGATTCGAAAAGTTTTGTTTGACTGTCATATGATTCAATTAGCCTCGTTGAATGCATTTGACAATCATTTGATTCAAAAAGCTTTGTTTGAATTCTTTGGACTTTTACTTGATTCAATTAGCTTTTTTCAAAGCATTCGACTTTCATATGATTTAATTAGCTTTGTTTGAATGTTTTTGACTTTCATTCGATGCAATTAGCTTTGTCTGAATGTGTTTGACTTTTGTTTGATTTAAATTTCTTTTTTGAATGCATTTGACTTTCATTTGATTCAGATAGCATTGTTTGAATGTGTTTGACTTTCATTTGATTCAAATAGCTTTGTTTGAATGTGTTTGCCTTCCATTGGATTTAATTAGCTTTGTTTGAATGTGGTTGACTTTTAATTAATTCAATTTGATCTGTTGAATGCATTTGACTTTCATTTGATTCAAAAAGATTTGTTTGAATGTGTTTGACTATCATATGATTCAATTAGTATCGTTGAATGAATTTGACAACCATTTGATTCAAAAAGCTATGTTTGAATTTGTTTGACTTTCACTTGATTCAATTAGCTTTTTTGAAATCATTTGACTTTCTTTTGATTCAAAAAGCTTTGTTTGAATGTGTTTGATTTTCACTTGATTTAATATGCTTTGTTTGAATGTGGTTAACTTTCATTTGATTCAATTAGCTTTGTTTGAATGTGGTTGACTTTCATTTGATTCAATTAGGTTTGTTAGAATGCCATTGACTTTCGTTTGATTTAATTAGGTTTGTCAGAATGCCATTGACTTTCATTTCATTCAAATAGCTTTGTTGAACGCATATGACTTTCATTTGATTCAAAAAGCTTTGTTTGAATGTGTTTGACTCTCATTTGATTCAATTAGCATCGTTGAACGCATTTGACAGTCATTTGATTCAAAAAGCTTTGTTTGAATTACCTAGACTTTCTCTTGATTCAATTAGCTTTTTTGAATGGATTTAACTTTCATTTGATTGAAAAAGCTTTGTTTAAATGTGTTTGACTTTCACTTGATTTAATTACTTTTTTTTAATTACATTTGACTTTCAGTTGATTCAAAAAGATTTGTTTGAATGTGCTTGACTTTCATATGATTCAATTAGCATCGTTGAATGGATTTGACAATCATTTGATTAAAAAAGCTTTGTTTGACTTTCACTTGATTCAAATCGCTATTTTGAATGCATTTGAATTTCATTTGATTGAAAAAGCTTTGTTTGAATGTGTTTGATTTTTATTTGATTAAATTAGCTTTGTTTGAATGTGATTGACTTTAATTTGAATCAATTAGCTTTGTTTAATGCATTTGACTTTCATTTAATTCAAAAAGCTTTGTTTGAATGTGTTTGACTTTAATTTGGTTCAAATAGCTTTCTTTGAATTATTTTGACTTTCACTGTATTTAAATACCTTTTTCGAATGCGTTTGACTTTCATCTGATTCAAATAGCATTTCTTGAATGTGTTTGACTTTCATTTGGTTCAAATAGCTTTGTTAAAATGTGTTTGACTTTCATTTGATTCAATTAGCTTTGCTTGAATGTGGTTAACTTTCAATTGAGTCAATTTGCTTTGTTGAATGTATTTGACTTTCATTTGATTCAAAAAGTTTTGTTTGACTGTCATATGATTCAATTAGCCATGTTGAATGCATTTGACAATCATTTGATTCAAAAAGCTTTGTTTGAATTCTTTGGACTTTTACTTGATTCAATTAGCTTTTTTCAAAGCATTCGACTTTCATATGATTTAATTAGCTTTGTTTGAATGTTTTTTACTTTCATTCGATGCAATTAGCTTTGTCTGAATGTGTTTGACTTTCGTTTGATTTAATTATCTTTTTTGAATGCATTTGACTTTCATTTGATTCAGATAGCATTGTTTGAATGTGTTTGACTTTCATTTGATTCAAATAGCTTTGTTTGAATGTGTTTGCCTTCCATTGGATTTAATTAGCTTTGTTTGAATGTGGTTGACTTTTAATTGATTCAATTTGATTTGTTGAATGCATTTGACTTTCATTTGATTCAAAAAGATTTCTTTGAATGTGTTTGACTTTCATATGATTCAATTAGTATCGTTGATGTGGATCAAGAGGGAAATTCTTTTGAAGAGCCAATCATATTGGTTTTAAGGCCAATAGGGTTTGAGCTTGGAGTAAAGAATCAAGAATGGTTAACATGCGCAGCCATTGAAGAAGAAGTCAAGGTCCAGTTGGGTTCCGACGACGGCAGCGGCGGCGACGCGCCGATCTGGGTGCCACGCGCCGGCTCCCTAGCTCCGGCCTGAGTCCAGCTACACGGCGGTGGGGCGCGTGTCGATGATGGCAGCGCGTGAGACGGTGGTTCGGCGGCAGTACGAAAAGAAAGATTTTCCTAACTTAGTTTTTTCTAGAGTTTTTGCTTGCAAGTTTTTACCTTTCACTTGAAAGGGTTTTTCTTGGTTTAAGCAATTAGGAATCTTCTTAATTTCTGTTATTTTAGTTTAAAATAATTTCTAAGTCAATTAGGAATTGTTTTAAGAAGTTTTAGTTTAATTAGAACTAGTCTTATTACTAGTTTCCTAGTTCCATTAGAATTGGTTTTCCTATTCTATCTAGGATACTTGGGGATCAAGGCTAGGGTTTTTTTCCTAGTTCGAATAGACTTAGGAATAGTTAGTTTAGTCTATAAATAAGGGATTTTTCGTGGCTTTGTATACACAACCAAAACCAGAAAATTCAATACAAGTTTATTGTTTGTTTTGCTTAATTGCTTACAAATTCTTTTGCTAGTTTTCAATTCAAGGAGTTGTTTTGATAATTAGAACGTTCAATTCTTAGTTCTAGGAGTAGTCTAAGTTTTGTTCATCAAAGTACTTAGTTCCAGGAGTGGTCTAGGTAATTTGAGAGGCGTTGAATTCGTTCCAGGAGTGGTCGTTTTCAAAGTCATATCCGGTTCGTTATTCTTAAGTTGTTCGATTTTCTTAGGAAATTCGAAGGGCTTGTGTTACTTGTGTGATTTTAGATTCTTTATTAAGTTAAGGGGTTTAAATCCACATCAAATTGGTATCAGAGCTCAGGGGTTTTGATCGTTCAACAATTCGTTCATCAAATCGCACTTGTTCTCGGATAACCAGTTTTTCTGTCAACTTCAGAAGGCTCGTTCTCCTTCGTTACAAGGTCTTTTCAGGTGATTCTTTTTTTGATTTTGGGTGAAATTTTGTCTAATTTCTGCCTGTGAAATTTCGGAATTTTTCGAGTTCGTTTGCTATTAAACTGGACTGTTTTCCGCAACTGTGTCAGTTTTTGGTCCGATTTAATACTTACTGCTCGTTGTGTGCGATTTTGTTCCAAGTTGTGTTGCGATTTTTGTGGGATATACCTGTGTGGATAAGGGTTCTTTTATTTCTGTTTTTTTCACATAATTATGGAGGAAGGGATCCGAAAATCTATGGATGAATTTGCAAAGTTACTTCAAGGTCATAAAAAGAAGAAAAAACATGAAGATGATAACGTAGATTTTGGCTTTGGTAACAAACATATGCTTATGGAGCGACTGAATTTACATGAAGAAATTATTTTTCAAGGTCAACAAGATAGTTTGTTTCATACTCGATGCAAAGTTGTTGATAGAACTTGTAGGGTGATCATTGATAGTGGTTCGTGTACCAATGTAGCGTCTACAGAGATGGTTACTAAACTCCAACTTCCTACAAGAGATCATGAAAAACCATATAAGTTGGGTTGGCTAGATAATTCTATGGGTTTTCATGTAGAACAACAAGCTTTGGTGAATTTCTCCATTGGCAATTAATAGGAAGAATTATGGTGCGATGTGATTCCTATGAGTGCTTGTCACGTTCTTTTAGGAAGACCATGGCAATTTGATCGACATGTTAAACATGATGGTGTGGCCAACACATATTCGGTCAAGGTGGGAAACAAGAGGTTCAAACTTATTCCTTTAACTATTATTCCATGCCGCGTTAAAGTTAAAGAGATGGAGGAAGATTGTCAAAAGGATAAGGAAGAGGAACATGTAGGTGCTAAAGAGCTCGAAGAAAAGGTGAGTGAAACAATTGATGTTCCAATTGTGTTTGACTTTCGTTTGATTTAATTATCTTTTTTGAATGCATTTGACTTTCATTTGATTCAGATAGCATTGTTTGAATGTGTTTGACTTTCATTTGATTTAAATAGCTTTGTTTGAATGTGTTTGCCTTCCATTGGATTTAATTAGCTTTGTTTGAATGTGGTTGACTTTTAATTGATTCAATTTGATTTGTTGAATGCATTTGACTTTCATTTGATTCAAAAAGATTTGTTTGAATGTGTTTGACTTTCATATGATTCAATTAGTATCGTTGTATGCATTTGACAATCATTTGATTCAAAAAGCTATGTTTGAATTTGTTTGACTTTCACTTGATTTAATTAGCTTTTTTGAAATCATTTGACTTTCTTTTGATTCAAAAAGCTTTGTTTGAATGTGTTTGATTTTCACTTGATTTAATATGCTTTGTTTGAATGTGGTTAACTTTCATTTGATTCTATTAGCTTTGTTTGAATGAGGTTGACTTTCATTTGATTCAATTAGGTTTGTTAGAATGCCATTGACTTTCGTTTGATTTAATTAGGTTTGTTAGAATGCCATTTACTTTCATTTGATTCAATTAGCGTTGTTGAATGCATATGACTTTCATTTGATTCAAAAAGCTTTGTTTGAATGTCTTTGACTCTCATTTGATTCAATTAGCATTGTTGAACGCATTTGACAGTCATTTGATTCAAAAAGCTTTGTTTGAATTACCTAGACTTTCACTTGATTCAATTAGCTTTTTTGAATGGATTTAACTTTTATTTGATTTAAAAAGCTTTGTTTAAATTTTTGATTTTCACTTGATTTAATTACTTTTTTTTATTGCATTTGACTTTCAGTTGATTCAAAAAGATTTGTTTGAATGTGCTTGACTTTCATATGATTCAATTAGCATCGTTGAATGGATTTGACAATCATTTGATTCAAAAAGCTTTGTTTGACTTTCACTTGATTCAAATCGCTATTTTGAATGCATTTGAATTTCATTTGATTGAAAAAGCTTTGTTTGAATGTGTTTGATTTTCATTTGATTAAATTAGCTTTGTTTGAATGTGATTGACTTTCATTTGAATCAATTAGCTTTGTTTAATGCATTTGACTTTCATTTAATTCAAAAAGCTTTGTTTGAATGTGTTTGACTTTAATTTGATTCAAATAGCTTTGTTTGAATGATTTTGACTTTCACTTGATTTAAATACCTTTTTTGAATGCGTTTGACTTTCATCTGATTCAAATAGCATTTCTTGAATGTGTTTGACTTTCATTTGGTTCAAATAGCTTTGTTTAAATGTGTTTGACTTTCATTTGATTATATTAGCTTTGCTTGAATCTGGTTAACTTTCAATTGAGTCAATTTGCTTTGTTGAATGCATTTGACTTTTATTTTATTCGAAAAGTTTTGTTTGACTGTCATATGATTCAATTAGCCTCGTTGAATGCATTTGACAATCATTTGATTCAAAAAGCTTTGTTTGAATTCTTTGGACTTTTACTTGATTCAATTAGCTTTTTTCAAAGCATTCGACTTTCATATGATTTAATTAGCTTTGTTTGAATGTTTTTGACTTTCATTTGATGCAATTAGTTTTGTCTGAATGTGTTTGACTTTCGTTTGATTTAATTATCTTTGTTGAATGCATTTGACTTTCATTTGATTCAGATAGCATTGTTTGAATGTGTTTGACTTTCATTTGATTCAAATAGCTTTGTTTGAATGTGTTTTCCTTCCATTGGATTTAACTAGCTTTGTTTTAATGTGGTTGACTTTTAATCGATTCAATTTGATTTGTTGAATGCATTTGACTTTCATTTGATTCAAAAAGATTTGTTTGAATGTGTTTGACTTTCATATGATTCAATTAGTATCGTTGAATGCATTTGACAATCATTTGATTCAAAAAGCTATGTTTGAATTTGTTTGACTTTCACTTGATTCAATTAGCTTTTTTGAAATCATTTGACTTTCTTTTGATTCAAAAAGCTTTGTTTGAATGTGTTTGATTTTCACTTGATTTAATATGCTTTGTTTGAATGTGGTTAACATTCATTCGATTTAATTAGCTTTGTTTGAATGTGGTTGACTTTCATTTGATTCAATTAGGTTTGTTAGAATGCCATTGACTTTCGTTTGATTTAATTAGGTTTGTTAGAATGCCATTGACTTTCATTTCATTCAATTAGCTTTGTTGAATGCATATGACTTTCATTTGATTCAAAAAGCTTTGTTTGAATGTGTTTGACTTTCATTTGATTCAATTAGCATCGTTGAACGCATTTGACAGTCATTTGATTCAAAAAGCTTTGTTTGAATTACCTAGACTTTCACTTGATTCAATTAGCTTTTTTGAATGGATTTAACTTTCATTTGATTTAAAAAGCTTTGTTTAAATGTGTTAGACTTTCACTTGATTTAATTACTTTTTTTTAATTGCATTTGACTTTCAGTTGATTCAAAAAGATTTGTTTGAATGTGCTTGACTTTCATATGATTCAATTAGCATCGTTGAATGGATTTGACAATCATTTGATTCAAAAAGCTTTGTTTGACTTTCACTTGATTCAAATCGCTATTTTGAATGCATTTGAATTTCATTTGATTGAAAAAGCTTTGTTTGAATGTGTTTGATTTTCATTTGATTAAATTAGCTTTGTTTGAATGTGATTGACTTTCATTTGAATCAATTAGCTTTGTTTAATGCATTTGACTTTCATTTAATTCAAAAAGCTTTGTTTGAATGTGTTTGACTTTAATTTGATTCAAATAGCTTTGTTTGAATGATTTTGACTTTCACTTGATTTAAATACCTTTTTTGAATGCGTTTGACTTTCATCTGATTCAAATAGCATTTCTTGAATGTGTTTGACTTTCATTTGGTTCAAATAGCTTTGTTTAAATGTGTTTGACTTTCATTTGATTATATTAGCTTTGCTTGAATCTGGTTAACTTTCAATTGAGTCAATTTGCTTTGTTGAATGCATTTGACTTTTATTTTATTCGAAAAGTTTTGTTTGACTGTCATATGATTCAATTAGCCTCGTTGAATGCATTTGACAATCATTTGATTCAAAAAGCTTTGTTTGAATTCTTTGGACTTTTACTTGATTCAATTAGCTTTTTTCAAAGCATTCGACTTTCATATGATTTAATTAGCTTTGTTTGAATGTTTTTGACTTTCATTTGATGCAATTAGTTTTGTCTGAATGTGTTTGACTTTCGTTTGATTTAATTATCTTTGTTGAATGCATTTGACTTTCATTTGATTCAGATAGCATTGTTTGAATGTGTTTGACTTTCATTTGATTCAAATAGCTTTGTTTGAATGTGTTTTCCTTCCATTGGATTTAATTAGCTTTGTTTTAATGTGGTTGACTTTTAATCGATTCAATTTGATTTTTTGAATGCATTTGACTTTCATTTGATTCAAAAAGATTTGTTTGAATGTGTTTGACTTTCATATGATTCAATTAGTATCGTTGAATGCATTTGACAATCATTTGATTCAAAAAGCTATGTTTGAATTTGTTTGACTTTCACTTGATTCAATTAGCTTTTTTGAAATCATTTGACTTTCTTTTGATTCAAAAAGCTTTGTTTGAATGTGTTTGATTTTCACTTGATTTAATATGCTTTGTTTGAATGTGGTTAACATTCATTCGATTTAATTAGCTTTGTTTGAATGTGGTTGACTTTCATTTGATTCAATTAGGTTTGTTAGAATGCCATTGACTTTCGTTTGATTTAATTAGGTTTGTTAGAATGCCATTGACTTTCATTTCATTCAATTAGCTTTGTTGAATGCATATGACTTTCATTTGATTCAAAAAGCTTTGTTTGAATGTGTTTGACTTTCATTTGATTCAATTAGCATCGTTGAACGCATTTGACAGTCATTTGATTCAAAAAGCTTTGTTTGAATTACCTAGACTTTCACTTGATTCAATTAGCTTTTTTGAATGGATTTAACTTTCATTTGATTTAAAAAGCTTTGTTTAAATGTGTTAGACTTTCACTTGATTTAATTACTTTTTTTTTAATTGCATTTGACTTTCAGTTGATTCAAAAAGATTTGTTTGAATGTGCTTGACTTTCATATGATTCAATTAGCATCGTTGAATGGATTTGACAATCATTTGATTCAAAAAGTTTTGTTTGACTTTCACTTGATTCAAATTGCTATTTTTAATGCATTTGAATATCATTTGATTGAAAAAGCTTTGTTTGAATGTGTTTGATTTTTATTTGATTAAATTAGCTTTGTTTGAATGTGATTTACTTTCATTTGAATCAATTAGCTTTGTTTAATGCATTTGACTTTCATTTAATTCAAAAAGCTTTGTTTGAATGTGTTTGACTTTAATTTGATTCAAATAGCTTTGTTTGAATGATTTTGACTTTCACTTGATTTAAATACCTTTTTTGAATGCGTTTGACTTTCATCTGATTCAAATAGCATTTCTTGAATGTGTTTGACTTTCATTTGGTTCAAATAGCTTTGTTTAAATGTGTTTGACTTTCATTTGATTCAATTAGGTTTGCTTGAATCTAGTTAACTTTCAATTGAGTCAATTTGCTTTGTTGAATGCATTTGACTTTTATTTGATTCAATAAGTTTTGTTTGACTGTCATATGATTCAATTAGCCTCGTTGAATGCATTTGACAATCATTTGAATCAAAAAGCTTTGTTTGAATTCTTTGGACTTTTACTTTATTCAATTAGCTTTTTTCAAAGCATTTGACTTTCATATGATTTAATTAACTTTGTTTGAATGTTTTTGACTTTCATTTGATGCAATTAGCTTTGTCTGAATGTGTTTGACTTTCGTTTGATTTAATTATCTTTTTTTAAAGCATTTGACTTTCATTTGTGATGTGTAAACAAGATGAGAAACCTTGTTACAAAAATGATAAGTTAAAAGATTCAAAGGATTTTAAGGTTCAATTATCAAGTGATCAGTTTAGTTAGGGGAACTCTCACCCTAAGCTAAGGATATAGCAAAGAGGAACTCTCACTCGTTTGCTTGGGATAGTTTAGATGAGGGAACTCTCACCAAATCATAAACTATAAGTCCTAATCTTGGGAACTCTCACCAAAACTAACACTCTTCAAATTCGGATACTCAAATTTGGAAAACAAAGTGAACTAAACTCAAGTCACTTCAATTAACAAAACACACGTTTTAGGCAAATAATCTTGGATGATTTTTCATTCATTCAAAGTATGCTATTTATAGCATCAATACAACCTTTTCACTTGCCTACTTTAATTAACAAAATGAAATAGACAAAAGGAAATTAACTAAGGGAATGAGTGGAGAATACACGTCCCACTTAACCCCATTACAAACATGATTAAACTTAATTAAAAGACCTAAAGACTAGGCTTGAAACAAGGGAAGATGACCAGCCAAAATAGCATCCAAAGAGCATCACAATCACACGCTCAAAACAGCCACCCTTCAAGCTTTTGTAACTCCCATTTTAATGCCTTGATTCACGCCTCTTCATTCTTCATAACCCCCAAATAATGAGGTGCAATGTTCAGCCAACAAACTCCATAATTCACGCCCAACAAGTGCCATGAATCACTCCTCTTCAATCAGCTTGTAACCGTTGCCTTTAAACATGTATTTGGAGCTTGGAAAACCGTCACTTGCTAGATACTTTCTACAAGGTTAATTACACTAAGTGAAGTGTAACCACTTGTAAAATCTTTCGGACCAAAACCGTGCAAAGGAGTAAGGAATGATTTGGACAGAAACAATTCCTTTGCATTGCTTTGAACTTGGACCTCACCTTGACCACCTGAAACATTACAATCATTAGTACTTTGACCATATTGGTCATCCTCCTCTTCTTCAAAAGGAATTGCCCTCAATTCGTCATCATCAAAGTATGGAGCAAGGTCCCCAACGTTGAATGTGCTTGAGACACCAAATTGGCCCCCCAAATCAACCTTGTATGCATTGTCATTGATCTTTTCCACGATTTCAAATGGACCTTCGGCTCTTGGCATAAGTTTGTTCTTTCTTTTGCTAGGAAACCTCTCTTTCCTCATGTAAATCCACACTAAGTCACCAACTTCAAATTGCTTCACGTTTTTCACCCTCTTGTTGGCTTGTTTCTTGTAGACTTCATTTGCTTTCTCAATGTTCTTCCTAACTTCCTTGTGGACTTTCAACATGAACTCGGCTTGTTCCTTAGCTCCACCATGAACGAACTTGTCTTGTGGCAAAGCTATGAGATCAATAGGAACATAAGGATTGACACCATAGACTACTTCAAAAGGAGAGTACTTTGTAGTAGCACTAGGAGTCCGATTGTAAGCAAACTCGGCATGAGCTAGCTTGACATCCCAATCCTTAGCACTCTTACTAACCAAGGTCCTAAGCAACGAACCCAGAATTCTATTCACCACTTCAGTTTGCCCATCGGTTTGTGGATGGTGTGAAGTAGAAAACAGCAGCTTTGTTCCCATTAGACGCCATATTGATTTCCAAAAATGACTAAGAAATTTTGTATCACGATCGGACACAATGGTGCGTGGCACCCCATGAAAACGAACCACTTCTTCAAAGTATAACTTAGCCACTTTCATAGCATCTTCGGTTTTGTGACAAGGAATGAAATGAGCCATTTTTGAAAACCGATCAACAACCACCATGATTGAGTCTTTACCCCTTTGAGTTCTAGGTAAAGCCACAATGAAATCCATGCTCACATCCTCCCAAGGTCTTTCCGGAACTGGCAAAGGCTTGTAGAGACCTTTGTGAAACACCATCTTGGCCCTTTGACAAGTAGAACAACGACTAACCACATGATGAACCGTGGCTAACATTTTCGGCCAATAAAAGTGAGCTTGAAGAAGCTCCATTGTTTTTTGAATTCCCACGTGACCAGCTAGACCTCCTCCATGAGCCTCATGAATCAACAAGCTTCTAATAGGACACTTAGGAATGCATAACCGATTTCCCTTAAAAAGAAAGCCATCATGTAAGGAAAATAAGTCATATACTCCATGGACACATTTCTGTATTATTCCATTGAAATCTCCATCCTCCTTGTAGTATGCTTTGATCAAATCAAACCCAAGAACCCTTGCTTCGACAACTCCAAGCAAATTATGCCTCCTAGATAAGGCATCCGCAACAACATTAGCCTTTCCACTTTTGTATTTAGAGGAAAAGTTAAATGTTTGCAAGAATTCAACCCATTTAGCATGTCTCGAATTCAACTTCTTTTGGCCATGGATGAACCTTAAAGATTCATGGTCCGAATGCAATATGAACGGTTGTGGTCTCAAGTAATGTGACCAATGATCTAGAGCTCGTACCATAGCATAGAACTCTTTATCATAGGTGGAATAGTTCAACTTGCCTTGACTCAACTTTTCACTGAAATAAGCAATTGGACGCCCTTCTTGAATCAAAACTGCTCCAATCCCCTTCCCACTTGCGTCACACTCAACTTCAAATGGCTTGGAAAAATCAGGGAGTGCAAGAATAGGAGTGTTGCACATTTTCTCCTTGACTTCTTCAAAGGCCTTTTGAGCTTGTGTAGTCCATTCAAACGTCCCCTTCTTAGTACACTCAGTTATAGGAGCCATGAGTGTGCTAAAATTCTTGATAAATCTTCTATAGAAAGAAGCTAGGCCATGGAAAGAACGGACCTCCGTGAGTGTTTTCGGACTAGGCCATGATTGAATTGCTTCAACCTTGCAAGGATCCACCTTCACACCATCACCTGAAACTATGTAACCAAGAAAAGTGACCTCATATAACATAAAATCACATTTTTCAAGTTTTCCATACAATTTTTGCGTTCTTAACACAGAAAAAACTTGAAACAAATGATCTAAATGTTCATCCTCATTTTTAGAGTAAATAAGGATATCATCAAGGTACACCACCACGAACTTGCCAAGAAATGGCCTCAACACCTCGTTCATTAATCTCATGAACGTGCTAGGTGCATTGGTCAATCCAAATGGCATCACGAGCCATTCATACAACCCATGCTTTGTCTTGAACGCAGTCTTCCATTCATCACCTTCCCTCATACGAATTTGATGGTAACCACTTCTCAAATCAACTTTTGAGAATACATTTTGATGCAAATCACGAAGATCCTATTAGTCCTAGTCACAATTTTCATTCCAGTCCAAGCACAAGTCCAAGTTACGGTTCATCCAAAGAAGTGATACTTGCGAAATCATTTGAAGACCAAACCTTGGATTCTTTTGCTGCCCATGGTCCGTTTGGTTTTAATCATGGATTGACTTGTTTAATTGCTCATTAGAGCACGTTAATTGAAGCCTTTTTGACAGCCATTTCAGTTGGAAAGACGTGGGAATGGAGAGGAATTCAAGGAGAAACTTCAGTGCATGAATAAAGAAGGAGGCGTAAAACAAGGGGGGTTACAAGTGTTACCCCAACGGTTTTGCTGAATTCTTGTAGCTGTTTTTTTTGCTAGTTTAAATCAGTGTAATGAAGGACGTTAAGGGGCATGTGAAGCCTAAAACATCTGCCTCATATGGGCGTAATTCTAGGCTTAAGTTTAGCTTCTTTGTCTAGTTGTAATAAATCAGTCTTTTGCTTCTTTAAGTTAAGCAATGATTGTTAGTTCTTTTAGTTGCTTATAAAAGCCATGTAATGGTAGTTTGTAAAACAGATTTTGATCAATGAAAAAGAGCTTTTGCTTGAACTTAAAACTGATTATTTGTTTGTGAAATAACCGGTTTTTGTACCAAGTTAGACTTGAAGAGATTGAGTGGTCAAGTGAGTAATCCTTCCATACAATTTGAACTTAGTAGGTTGAGTGAGAAATCCTTGCCTTCATATCCTTGTTTGCTAAGTGAGTAATCCTTACAAAACCTACACCTAAATTCTACATAAACGTACCTAAACACCAACCTTAAATCAATCCTTTGCTTAAGCTTGATTCATTAATTTGTTTAAACTAATTTCATCTATTAGTTTTCACATCATTTGGCGCGTCAGGTAGGGGGAGTTTCTGTCCAAATGGATCAAGCAAACCCAAATGAAACCGTTGACCAAAGGAGACTTAGAATTATGGAGGAAAACCAACAAAGGCTCTTGGAAACCAATGAGCAATTACATGGTAATATAATGGCTCTAATGGCTCGTTTGTTGACACAAGAACAAAGGGATGGGCGTCAAAACCCTCCTAGATATGATGACAAGAGTCTAAAGGTGGACGTAGACCTTTTTGATGGTACTCTTGACCCTGAGAAGTACTTGGAGTGGGAGCAATCACTTGAGAGGTACTTTGAGTTCAAAGACGTTGAGGAAGATGAACAAAAGTACAAGATTGCTAAGGTGAAGATAGCCAAGTATGCTGAAACTTGGTTGAAAGGAGTCCAAAGAAAACGAGAAAGCAATGGTAAAACTCGTATTTCTACATGGACCAAGCTACGGAAGAAACTTAGGGAACGTTTTGTGCCTTCTAATTACAAACAATCCATGTATGTTAAATGGAGTACCTTGCAACAAGGTAGTAGTAGTGTGGAGGAGTATATAAAAGAGTTTGAAAAATTGTCCATTATTTGTGAAATAGTGGAAAATGAGGATTTGAAACTAGGGAGGTTTATGGCTGGTCTAGATAAGGAGATCCTTGAAAAGATAGAAGTGCAACCCAATTTGACTTTCGATGAAACTTGCAAACTTGCTGTTAAGTTTGATATTCAAAAGAAAAAGAAAAAGCCTTCTAATCCATTTGAGCCAAAATACAAACGCCCATTCAATCCACCAAAAGAAAACTCTTCCTTTCCAAATTCCACCAAAAGAAACCCAAGTTCCTTTGACCCAAAAGAAAAAGGCAAAGCTGTTGCCAAAACCGGGGACTTGAGTGACATAGTGTGTTTTAAGTGTCATGGAAGAGGACACTATAAGAGGGATTGTCCTAATACTAGAGCTTTAACCATGAGAGAGCTAAAAAATATGATGGCTCAACCTTTTAGCCTAGATGAGGAGTTAGAGGATGAAAACGTTATTGAAAATGACCCTTTGGAATCTTATGATTCTAATGAAGAGGAGGAACGAGGTGATGATTGTTTCCCCGAAAAAAACAGCCTAGTCTTGAGGAGAGCTTTACAAATGCAAGTTGTGGTTGAAAGAAACCCTTTGCAAAGAGAGAATGTCTTTTTAACCAAATGCAAGGTTAATGGAGATGTTTGTGACTTAATTGTTGATAGTGGTAGTGAAGCAAATGTTGTGTCAAGTGACCTTGTGAAAAAACTTGATTTGAAAACCACTAGACACCCTACCCCTTACAAATTGAGTTGGCTTGATAAGAGTAAGAGTGCGGGAGTTAGGAGACAATGCTTAGTAAAATTTCAGATTGGTTCTTATGTTGATGAGATTTTGTGTGATGTCATTCCTATGGATGCATGTCACGTTTTATTAGGAAGACCATGGCAAAGTGATAGAAAATCAATCCATGATGGTCTAACTAATACCTATACTATCACCCACCAAGGCAGCAAGAAAGTGTTGCATCCCTTACCACCACAAAAAAAGATTCCCCAAACACAACTCCCACCACCACAAACACCACAAAAAGAGCCCAAAAGAAAGGAAATCTTGTTACTTTCTTTCAAAGAATTCGAAAAGACCTTAGAGAAGGAAGATGAGGTGTTTTTGTTGTTGTCTAAGGAGGAGCATGAAGGGTTTGTTCAACAAAACCCTAGGTTGGCCGAATTAGTCAAAGCTTATGAGGATGTTTTTCCTAATGAGTTGCCTTTAGGATTACCTCCCATTCGTGGGATAGAACATCAAATTGACCTAATTCCGGGAGCACCCCTTCCTAACAAACCACCTTATAGATGTAATCCCATGGAAACTAAAGAGTTGCAAAAACAAATTGAGGAGTTGATGCAAATGGGTTATGTGAGAGAGTCTATGAGTCCTTGTGCTGTTCCTACTTTGTTAGTGCCTAAAAAAGATGGAACATGGAGGATGTGTATTGATAGTAGGGCTGTGAACAATATAACCATTAAGTATAGGTTTCCCATACCTAGGCTTGATGATATGTTGGATGAGTTGAGTGGAGCTAGAGTGTTTTCAAAAATTGATTTGAGAAGTGGGTATCACCAAATTCGTATGAGGGAGGGTGATGAGTGGAAAACAGCTTTTAAAACCAAGCATGGGTTGTATGAATGGCTTGTTATGCCATTTGGTTTAACAAATGCCCCAAGTACTTTCATGAGGCTTATGAATGAGATGTTGAGACCTTTTTTGGGGAGGTTTGTAGTTGTTTACTTAGATGATATTCTCATCTATAGTACAAATGAGGAAGATCATTTGAGGCACTTGGAAGAAATCTTTAGAACTTTGAGGGAGAAAAAATTGTATGGGAAGTTGGAGAAGTGTCATTTTTTGCTAACCGAAATTGTTTTTCTTGGTTACATTGTTTCAGGTGATGGAATCAAGGTGGATCCAAGCAAAATAGAAGCCATTGCTTCGTGGCCTATCCCAAAAACCATAACTGAAGTTCGTTCATTTCATGGACTAACCTCTTTCTATAGAAGGTTCATTAAGAACTTTAGTACCCTCATGTCTCCTATCACCGAGTGTACAAAGAAAGGAACCTTCCAATGGAACCCTCAAGCCCAAGAGGCGTTTGAACTAGTGAAAAAAAAGATGTGTGAGGCACCTGTTTTAGCCTTACCTGATTTCATGAAACCCTTTGAAGTTGAGTGTGATGCAAGTGGGAAGGGAATAGGGGCTGTCCTAATCCAAGAAAAAAAACCCATTGCCTACTTTAGTGAGAAATTGAGCCAAGGAAAATTGAACTATTCCACTTATGACAAAGAATTTTATGCCATGGTTCGAGCCTTAGATCATTGGTCACATTATTTGAGGCCACAACCATTCATCTTGCATTCGGATCATGAGTCTTTGAGGTTCATACATGGCCAAAAAAAATTGAATGCTAGACATGCTAAGTGGGTAGAATTCTTACAATCATTCAACTTTGCTACAAAATATAAGCAAGGGAAAGCCAACATCGTGGCTGATGCATTGTCAAGGAGGCATACTCTCCTTGGAATCATGGAGGCTAAGGTCCTTGGTTTTGAAATTATGAAAGAAGCTTACAAAGAAGACCATGAACTTATGGAAATCATTGAAGCTTGCAAACATGGAGTAAATGGTCAATTCGTGATGGTGGATGGTTTTCTTTTCAAAGGAAACAAACTTTGTGTTCCTAAAGGGGCAATTCGTGACTTATTGATAAGGGAAGCTCATGGAGGAGGCTTTGCTGGTCATATGGGTATTCAAAAGACCCTAGAGATCTTGCAAAGTCATTTTTATTGGCCAAAGATGCTAGCTAACGTGCACCAAATCCTAGCTAGATGTTCTACTTGTCAAAGGGCTAAAATGACCTTCCATAGAGGTGAATACAAGCCTTTGCCAATTCCCGAAAGACCTTGGGAGGATTTGAGTATGGATTTCATCATGGCCTTGCCTAGAACAGCTCGTGGAAAAGATTCAATCATGGTGGTTGTTGATCGGTTTTCGAAGATGGCCCATTTCATTGCTTGTAAAAAAGTGGATGATGCTTATAACGTGGCTCAACTTTTTTTCAAGGAGGTGGCTAAGTTACATGGTTTGCCTAGAACCATTGTTTCAGATCGTGATACAAAGTTTGTGAGTCATTTTTGGAAGTCATTATGGAGGCTCGTGGGTACCAAGCTGCTGTTTTCAACTAGCCATCATCCACAAACGGATGGCCAAACCGAGGTGGTGAATAGAGTTCTTGGAACCTTGCTTCGTGCCTTAGTAAACAAAGGAGGGAAAGATTGGGATCTAAAGCTAGCTCATGCTGAATTTGCTTACAATAGAACTCCAAGTAAAACCACGAAATACTCACCATTCGAAGTTGTTTATGGGGTCAATCCTTATGTTCCTATTGATTACATTGCAATTCCTAAGGACAAATTTGTTCATGGGACAGCCAAGGAGCACGTTGAGTTCATGATGAATGTTCATAAAGAAGTTAGGAAGAACATTGAGAAAGCTAATGAGTCCTACAAGAAGCAAGCAAACAAACACTTGAGCAATGTGAGAAAATTCGAAGTGGGTGATCTTGTTTGGATTTTTCTTCGAAAAGAAAGGTTCCCTAAGCAACGAAAGCACAAGTTGATGCCAAGGGCAGAGGGTCCTTTTCAAATCATGGAAAGGATCAATGATAATGCATACAAAGTTGATCTTGGAGGGCAATTTGGAGTTTCATCAACTTTCAATATTGGTGACCTAGCTCCTTATTTAGAAGATGACGAGTTGAGGACAACTCCTTTCGAAGAAGGGGAGGATGATGCAAATCACGAAGATCCTATTAGTCCTAGTCACAATTTTCATTCCAGTCCAAGCACAAGTCCAAGTTACGGTTCATCCAAAGAAGTGATACTTGCGAAATCATTTGAAGACCAAACCTTGGATTCTTTTGCTGCCCATGGTCCGTTTGGTTTTAATCATGGATTGACTTGTTTAATTGCTCATTAGAGCACGTTAATTGAAGCCTTTTTGACAGCCATTTCAGTTGGAAAGACGTGGGAATGGAGAGGAATTCAAGGAGAAACTTCAGTGCATGAATAAAGAAGGAGGCGTAAAACAAGGGGGGTTACAAGTGTTACCCCAACGGTTTTGCTGAATTCTTGTAGCTGTTTTTTTTGCTAGTTTAAATCAGTGTAATGAAGGACGTTAAGGGGCATGTGAAGCCTAAAACATCTGCCTCATATGGGCGTAATTCTAGGCTTAAGTTTAGCTTCTTTGTCTAGTTGTAATAAATCAGTCTTTTGCTTCTTTAAGTTAAGCAATGATTGTTAGTTCTTTTAGTTGCTTATAAAAGCCATGTAATGGTAGTTTGTAAAACAGATTTTGATCAATGAAAAAGAGCTTTTGCTTGAACTTAAAACTGATTATTTGTTTGTGAAATAACCGGTTTTTGTACCAAGTTAGACTTGAAGAGATTGAGTGGTCAAGTGAGTAATCCTTCCATACAATTTGAACTTAGTAGGTTGAGTGAGAAATCCTTGCCTTCATATCCTTGTTTGCTAAGTGAGTAATCCTTACAAAACCTACACCTAAATTCTACATAAACGTACCTAAACACCAACCTTAAATCAATCCTTTGCTTAAGCTTGATTCATTAATTTGTTTAAACTAATTTCATCTATTAGTTTTCACATCACATTTGAACCACTCAATTCGTCCAACATGTCATCCAGTCTTGGAATTGGGAACCTGTACTTGATAGTAATATTGTTAACAGCTCTACTATCAATGCACATACGCCAAGTACCATCCTTTTTAGGAACCAACAAAGCAGGAACCGCACATGGACTCATAGACTCACGCACATAGCCCATACCCATCAATTCTTCAATTTGTCTTTGCAACTCCTTAGTTTCTAAAGGGTTACATCTATAGGCAGGTTTATTTGGTAGAGGTGCGCCTGGAATGAGATCAATTTGATGCTCAATCCCTCTCAAGGGTGGTAATCCCTTAGGTAACTCATCAGGAAAAACATCCTCAAACTCTTTAATCAGTTTTGCAAGTTTAGGATTTTGACTCACAAATTTTTCATGGATTTCTTTAGAGTACAACATGAATATCTCTTCCTCACCCTCAAACTCCCTCTCAAACTCTTTACAAGATAATAAAGAAATTTGTGGCTTTTGTGGTTGTGAAAACCGTGGGGGTGGTAAAGGGTGCAATTTCTTTTGTTTCCCTTGGTGAGTGATAGTGTAGGTGTTATGGTACCCATCATGGATAGATTTTTTATCAGATTGCCACGGTCTCCCAAGAAGAATATGACAAGCATCCATTAAAACAACATCACACAATTGACTATCATGATATGAACCAATCGAAAAATTCACCATACATTGCTTTCTAACCCCAGTGCTAGCATTAGAATCTAACCAACTCAATTTGTAAGGATGTGGATGATTTGTGGTGGTAAGACCTAGTTTAGATACTAAAGTTTTCGACACAGTATTAGCCTCACTGCCCCCATCAATAATTAAATCACAAACCTCGTCACCAACTTTACATTTGGTGATGAAAATGTGTTGTCTTTGTGGCGCCAAAGGTTCCTCCACACGAGCTTGCAAAGCTCTCCTAACCACCAAGTTTGTTTTGTCCTCCATTTCAGGATAGCATTGGTCCTCCTCCTCATCCTTTTCATACGGGGTCACCTCCTTCTCTTCTTCAGACTCAAATTCCTCCCAATTGATGCTTTGGGTGGCTATGAGTTTAACCTCTTGCATGGTTAAGGCTCTTGAATTAGGACAATCTTTTTTATAATGTCCTCTACCTCCACACTTGTAACATACAATGTCACTAAGTTTGAAGTCTTTCGTGTTCCTCTTTGGTGGCTCATTAGGCTTGCTAAAAGAAGAACCCTCCTTTGAGTTGAAGGGTGGTTTGCGTACCACTGGAGTAGTAGTAGGCGTTTTCTTCCTTTTCCTTTTAGCATCAAACTTTGTCACAAGTTTGCAAGCTTCCACAAACGTGAGGTTAGTGTAACCGTCAAGTTTGTCTTGTAACTCTTGTTCCAACCCAGCTACAAAACGTCCCAACTTCAGCTCTTCATTTTCAGTCACCTCACATACAATGGCAAGCCTATCAAATTCTTTGATATAGTCTTCCACCGAATCACCATTTTGTTGGAGAGTACTCCATTTCACATACTGATTTTGCTTGTAATTGTGAGGAATGAAACGATCTCTCATTCTTTTCTTCAGCTTTTCCCAAGTGGAAATGTGAGCCTTACCCCTAAGGGTACGCCCTCTTTGTTCTCCTTGCAACCAACTATCACCATAGCCCTTCAACTTGACTTTGGCAATCTTAAAACGTTGAACATCCTCATGAATGTCCTTGTATTCAAAGTACCTTTCCAAGGATTTCTCCCATTCCAAGTACTTCTCTGGATCAAGTGTCCCATCAAAGGCAGGAACGTCCACTTTGAGACTCCTATCCTCCCTCCTAGGTGGAGGGTCTTCACCTTGATCTCTCCTATCTTGCTCGTTCATGAGCCTTGCCATCAAGGCAGCAAGGTTCCCTTGGAGATTGGCATTGGTTTCGGCCAACCTTTCCTGACTAGCAATGGATCGATTAAGAGCTTCCAAAGCTGTCCTCAAATCTTGATTTTCTCCCATGGTATGTAGGTATTCGACCCCTTTGGAAAATTTAAGAAAATTTCCCCCTACCTGACGCGCCAAATGATGTGTAAACAAGATGAGAAACCTTGTTACAAAAATGATAAGTTAAAAGATTCAAAGGATTTTAAGGTTCAATTATCAAGTGATCAGTTTAGTTAGGGGAACTCTCACCCTAAGCTAAGGATATAGCAAAGAGGAACTCTCACTCGTTTGCTTGGGATAGTTTAGATGAGGGAACTCTCACCAAATCATAAACTATAAGTCCTAATCTTGGGAACTCTCACCAAAACTAACACTCTTCAAATTCGGATACTCAAATTTGGAAAACAAAGTGAACTAAACTCAAGTCACTTCAATTAACAAAACACACGTTTTAGGCAAATAATCTTGGATGATTTTTCATTCATTCAAAGTATGCTATTTATAGCATCAATACAACCTTTTCACTTGCCTACTTTAATTAACAAAATGAAATAGACAAAAGGAATTTAACTAAGGGAATGAGTGGAGAATACACGTCCCACTTAACCCCATTACAAACATGATTAAACTTAATTAAAAGACCTAAAGACTAGGCTTGAAACAAGGGAAGATGACCAGCCAAAATAGCATCCAAAGAGCATCACAATCACACGCTCAAAACAGCCACCCTTCAAGCTTTTGTAACTCCCATTTTAATGCCTTGATTCACGCCTCTTCATTCTTCATAACCCCCAAATAATGAGGTGCAATGTTCAGCCAACAAACTCCATAATTCACGCCCAACAAGTGCCATGAATCACTCCTCTTCAATCAGCTTGTAACCGTTGCCTTTAAACATGTATTTGGAGCTTGGAAAACCGTCACTTGCTAGATACTTTCTACAAGGTTAATTACACTAAGTGAAGTGTAACCACTTGTAAAATCTTTCGGACCAAAACCGTGCAAAGGAGTAAGGAATGATTTGGACAGAAACAATTCCTTTGCATTGCTTTGAACTTGGACCTCACCTTGACCACCTGAAACATTACAATCATTAGTACTTTGACCATATTGGTCAATTTGATTCAGATAGCATTGTTTGAATGTGTTTGACGTTCATTTGATTCAAATAGCTTTGTTTGAATGTGTTTGCCTTCCATTGGATTTAATTACCTTTGTTTGAATGTGGTTGACTTTTAAGTGATTCAATTTGATTTGTTGAATGCATTTGACTTTCATTTGATTCAAAAAGATTTGTTTTAATGTGTTTGACTTTCATATGATTCAATTAGTATCGTTGAATGCATTTGACAATCATTTGATTCAAAAAGCTATGTTTTAATTTGTTTGACTTTCACTTGATTCAATTAGCTTTTTTGAAATCATTTGACTTTCTTTTGATTTTAAAAGCTTTGTTTGAATGTGTTTGAATTTCACTTGATTTAAATTAGCTTTGTTTGAATGTGGTTAACTTTCATTTGATTCAATTAGCTTTGTTTGAATGTGGTTGACTTTCATTTGATTCGATTAGGTTTGTTTGAATGCCATTGACTTTCGTTTGATTCAATTAGGTTTGTTAGAATGCCATTGACTTTCATTTCATTCAATTAGCTTTGTTGAATGCATATGACTTTCATTTGATTCAAAAAGCTTTGTTTGAATGTGTTTGACTTTCATTTGATTCAATTAGGATCGTTAAACGCATTTGACAGTCATTTGATTCAAAAGCTTTGTTTGAATTACCTAGACTTTCACTTGATTCAATTAGCTTTTTTGAATGGATTTAACTTTCATTTGATTTAAAAAGCTTTGTTTAAATGTAATTGCCTTTCACTTGATTTAATTACTTTTATTTAATTGCATTTGACTTTCAGTTGATTCAAAAAGATTTGTTTGAATGTGCTTGACTTTCATATGATTCAATTAGCATCGTTGAATGGATTTGACAATCATTTGATTCAAAAAGCTTTGTTTGACTTTCACTTGATTCAAATCGCTATTTTGAATGCATTTGAATTTCATTTGATTGAAAAAGCTTTGTTTGAATGTGTTTGATTTTTATTTGATTAAATTAGCTTTGTTTGAATGTGATTTACTTTCATTTGAATCAATTAGCTTTGTTTAATGCATTTGACTTTCATTTAATTCAAAAAGCTTTGTTTGAATGTGTTTGACTTTAATTTGATTCAAATAGCTTTGTTTGAATGATTTTGACTTTCACTTGATTTAAATACCTTTTTTGAATGCGTTTGACTTTCATCTGATTCAAATAGCATTTCTTGAATGTGTTTGACTTTCATTTGGTTCAAATAGCTTTGTTTAAATGTGTTTGACTTTCATTTGATTCAATTAGGTTTGCTTGAATCTAGTTAACTTTCAATTGAGTCAATTTGCTTTGTTGAATGCATTTGACTTTTATTTGATTCAATAAGTTTTGTTTGACTGTCATATGATTCAATTAGCCTTGTTGAATGCATTTGACAATCATTTGAATCAAAAAGCTTTGTTTGAATTCTTTGGACTTTTACTTGATTCAATTAGGTTTTTTCAAAGCATTTGACTTTCATATGATTTAATTAGCTTTGTTTGAATGTTTTTGACTTTCATTTGATGCAATTAGCTTTGTCTGAATGTGTTTGACTTTCGTTTGATTTAATTATCTTTTTTTAAAGCATTTGACTTTCATTTGATTCAGATAGTATTGTTTGAATGTGTTTGACGTTCATTTGATTCAAATAGCTTTGTTTGAATGTGTTTGCCTTCCATTGGATTTAATTACCTTTGTTTGAATGTGGTTGACTTTTAAGTGATTCAATTTGATTTGTTGAATGCATTTGACTTTCATTTGATTCAAAAAGATTTGTTTTAATGTGTTTGACTTTCATATGATTCAATTAGTATCGTTGAATGCATTTGACAATCATTTGATTCAAAAAGCTATGTTTTAATTTGTTTGACTTTCACTTGATTCAATTAGCTTTTTTGAACTCATTTGACTTTCTTTTGATTTTAAAAGCTTTGTTTGAATGTGTTTGAATTTCACTTGATTTAAATTAGCTTTGTTTGAATGTGGTTAACTTTCATTTGATTCAATTAGCTTTGTTTGAATGTGGTTGACTTTCATTTGATTCGATTAGGTTTGTTTGAATGCCATTGACTTTCGTTTGATTCAATTAGGTTTGTTAGAATGCCATTGACTTTCATTTCATTCAATTAGCTTTGTTGAATGCATATGACTTTCATTTGATTCAAAAAGCTTTGTTTGAATGTGTTTGACTTTCATTTGATTCAATTAGGATCGTTAAACGCATTTGACAGTCATTTGATTCAAAAGCTTTGTTTGAATTACCTAGACTTTCACTTGATTCAATTAGCTTTTTTGAATTCATTTAACTTTCATTTGATTTAAAAAGCTTTGTTTAAATGTAATTGCCTTTCACTTGATTTAATTACTTTTATTTAATTGCATTTGACTTTCAGTTGATTCAAAAAGATTTGTTTGAATGTGCTTGACTTTCATATGATTCAATTAGCATCGTTGAATGGATTTGACAATCATTTGATTCAAAAAGCTTTGTTTGACTTTCACTTGATTCAAATCGCTATTTTGAATGCATTTGAATTTCATTTGATTGAAAAAGCTTTGTTTGAATGTGTTTGATTTTTATTTGATTAAATTAGCTTTGTTTGAATGTGATTTACTTTCATTTGAATCAATTAGCTTTGTTTAATGCATTTGACTTTCATTTAATTCAAAAAGCTTTGTTTGAATGTGTTTGACTTTAATTTGATTCAAATAGCTTTGTTTGAATGATTTTGACTTTCACTTGATTTAAATACCTTTTTTGAATGCGTTTGACTTTCATCTGATTCAAATAGCATTTCTTGAATGTGTTTGACTTTCATTTGGTTCAAATAGCTTTGTTTAAATGTGTTTGACTTTCATTTGATTCAATTAGGTTTGCTTGAATCTAGTTAACTTTCAATTGAGTCAATTTGCTTTGTTGAATGCATTTGACTTTTATTTGATTCAATAAGTTTTGTTTGACTGTCATATGATTCAATTAGCCTCGTTGAATGCATTTGACAATCATTTGAATCAAAAAGCTTTGTTTGAATTCTTTGGACTTTTACTTGATTCAATTAGGTTTTTTCAAAGCATTTGACTTTCATATGATTTAATTAGCTTTGTTTGAATGTTTTTGACTTTCATTTGATGCAATTAGCTTTGTCTGAATGTGTTTGACTTTCGTTTGATTTAATTATCTTTTTTTAAAGCATTTGACTTTCATTTGATTCAGATAGCATTGTTTGAATGTGTTTGACGTTCATTTGATTCAAATAGCTTTGTTTGAATGTGTTTGCCTTCCATTGGATTTAATTACCTTTGTTTGAATGTGGTTGACTTTTAAGTGATTCAATTTGATTTGTTGAATGCATTTGACTTTCATTTGATTCAAAAAGATTTGTTTTAATGTGTTTGACTTTCATATGATTCAATTAGTATCGTTGAATGCATTTGACAATCATTTGATTCAAAAAGCTATGTTTTAATTTGTTTGACTTTCACTTGATTCAATTAGCTTTTTTGAACTCATTTGACTTTCTTTTGATTTTAAAAGCTTTGTTTGAATGTGTTTGAATTTCACTTGATTTAAATTAGCTTTGTTTGAATGTGGTTAACTTTCATTTGATTCAATTAGCTTTGTTTGAATGTGGTTGACTTTCATTTGATTCGATTAGGTTTGTTTGAATGCCATTGACTTTCGTTTGATTCAATTAGGTTTGTTAGAATGCCATTGACTTTCATTTGATTCAATTAGCTTTGTTGAATGCATATGACTTTCATTTGATTCAAAATGCTTTGTTTGAATGTGTTTGACTTTCATTTGATTCAATTAGGATCGTTAAACGCATTTGACAGTCATTTGATTCAAAAGCTTTGTTTGAATTACCTAGACTTTCACTTGATTCAATTAGCTTTTTTGAATTCATTTAACTTTCATTTGATTTAAAAAGCTTTGTTTAAATGTAATTGACTTTCACTTGATTTAATTACTTTTATTTAATTGCATTTGACTTTCAGTTGATTCAAAAAGATTTGTTTGAATGTGCTTGACTTTCATATGATTCAATTAGCATCGTTGAATGGATTTGACAATCATTTGATTCAAAAAGCTTTGTTTGACTTTCACTTGATTCAAATCGCTATTTTGAATGCATTTGAATTTCATTTGATTGAAAAAGCTTTGTTTGAATGTGTTTGATTTTCATTTGATTAAATTAGCTTTGTTTGAATGTGATTGACTTTCATTTGAATCAATTAGCTTTGTTTAATGCATTTGACTTTCATTTAATTCAAAAAGCTTTGTTTGAATTTGTTTGACTTTAATTTGATTCAAATAGCTTTGTTTGAATGTTTTTGACTTTCACTTGATTTAAATACCTTTTTTGAATGCGTTTGACTTTCATTTGATTCAAATAGCATTTCTTGAATGTGTTTGACTTTCATTTGGTTCAAATAGCTTTGTTTAAATGTGTTTGACTTTCATTTGATTCAATTAGCTTTGCTTGAATGTGGTTAACTTTCAATTGAGTCAATTTGCTTTGTTGAATGCATTTGACTTTCATTTGATTCAAAATGTATTGTTTGACTGTCATATGATTCAATTAGCCTCGTTGAATGCATTTGACAATCATTTGATTCAAAAAGCTTTGTTTGAATTCTTTGGACTTTTAGTTGATTCAATTAGGTTTTTTGAAAGCATTTGACTTTCATATGATTTAATGATGTGTAAACAAGATGAGAAACCTTGTTACAAAAAGGATAAGTTAAAAGATTCAAAGGATTTTAAGGTTCAATTATCAAGTGATCAGTTTAGTTAGGGGAACTCTCACCCTAAGCTAAGGATATAGCAAAGAGGAACTCTCACTCGTTTGCTTGGGATAGTTTAGATGAGGGAACTCTCACCAAATCATAAACTATAAGTCCTAATCTTGGGAACTCTCACCAAAACTAACACTCTTCAAATTCGGATACTCAAATTTGGAAAACAAAGTGAACTAAACTCAAGTCACTTCAATTAACAAAACACACGTTTTAGGCAAATAATCTTGGATGATTTTCATTCATTCAAAGTATGCTATTTATAGCATCAATACAACCTTTTCACTTGCCTACTTTAATTAACAAAATAAAATAGACAAAAGGAAATTAACTAAGGGAATGAGTGGAGAATACACGTCCTACTTAACCCTATTACAAACATGATTAAACTAATTAAAAGAACTAAAGACTAGGCTTGAAACAAGGGAAGATGACCAGCCAAAATAGCATCCAAAGAGCATCTTCAACACACGCCCAAAACAGCCATTCTTCAAGCTTGTGTAACTCCCATTTTAATGCCTTGATTCACGCCTCTTTATTCTTCATAACCCCCAAATAATGAGGTGCAATGTTCAGCCAACAAACTCCATAATTCACGCCCAACAAGTGCCATGAATCACTCCTCTTCAATCAGCTTGTAACCGTTGCCTTTAAACATGTACTTGGAGCTTGGAAAACCGTCACTTGCTAGATACCTTCTACAAGGTTAATTACACTAAGTGAAGTGTAACCACTTGTAAAATCTTTCGGACCAAAACCGTGCAAAGGAGTAAGGAATGATTTGGACAGAAACAATTCCTTTGCATTGCTTTGAACTTGGACCTCACCTTGACCACCTGAAACATTACAATCATTAGCACTTTGACCATATTGGTCATCCTCCTCTTCTTCAAAAGGAATTGCCCTCAATTCGTCATCATCAAAGTATGGAGCAAGGTCCCCAACGTTGAATGTGCTTGAGACACCAAATTGGCCCCCCAAATCAACCTTGTATGCATTGTCATTGATCTTTTCCACGATTTCAAATGGACCTTCGGCTCTTGGCATAAGCTTGTTCTTTCTTTTGCTAGGAAACCTCTCTTTCCTCATGTAAATCCACACTAAGTCACCAACTTCAAATTGCTTCACGTTTTTCACCCTCTTGTTGGCTTGTTTCTTGTAGACTTCATTTGCTTTCTCAATGTTCTTCCTAACTTCCTTGTGGACCTTCAACATGAACTCGGCTTGTTCCTTAGCTCCACCATGAACGAACTTGTCTTGTGGCAAAGCTATGAGATCAATAGGAACATAAGGATTGACACCATAGACTACTTCAAAAGGAGAGTACTTTGTAGTAGCACTAGGAGTCCGATTGTAAGCAAACTCGGCATGAGCTAGCTTGACATCCCAATCCTTAGCACTCTTACTAACCAAGGTCCTAAGCAACGAACCCAGAATTCTATTCACCACTTCAGTTTGCCCATCGGTTTGTGGATGGTGTGAAGTAGAAAACAGCAACTTTGTTCCCATTAGACGCCATATAGATTTCCAAAAATGACTAAGAAATTTTGTATCACGATCGGACACAATGGTGCGTGGCACCCCATGAAAACGAACCACTTCTTCAAAGTATAACTTAGCCACTTTCATAGCATCTTCGGTTTTGTGACAAGGAATGAAATGAGCCATTTTTGAAAACCGATCAACAACCACCATGATTGAGTCTTTACCCCTTTGAGTTCTAGGTAAAGCCACAATGAAATCCATGCTCACATCCTCCCAAGGTCTTTCCGGAACTGGCAAAGGCTTGTAGAGACCTTTGTGAAACACCATCTTGGCCCTTTGACAAGTAGAACAACGACTAACCACATGATGAACCGTGGCTAACATCTTCGGCCAATAAAAGTGAGCTTGAAGAAGCTCCATTGTTTTTTGAATCCCCACGTGACCAGCCAGACCTCCTCCATGAGCCTCATGAATCAACAAGCTTCTAATTGGACACTTAGGAATGCATAACCGATTTCCCTTAAAAAGAAAGTCATCATGTAAGGAAAATAAGTCATATACTCCATGGACACATTTCTGTATTATTCCATTGAAATCTCCATCCTCCTTGTAGTATGCTTTGATCAAATCAAACCCAAGAACCTTTGCTTCGACAACTCCAAGCAAATTGTGTCTCCTAGATAAGGCATCCGCAACAACATTAGCCTTTCCACTCTTGTATTTAGAGGAAAAGTTAAAGGTTTGCAAGAATTCAACCCATTTAGCATGTCTTGAATTCAACTTCTTTTGACCATGGATGAACCTTAAAGATTCATGGTCCGAATGTAATATGAACGGTTGTGGTCTCAAGTAATGTGACCAATGATCTAGAGCTCGTACCATAGCATAGAACTCTTTATCATAGGTGGAATAGTTCAACTTGCCTTGACTCAACTTTTCACTGAAATAAGCAATTGGACGTCCTTCTTGAATCAAAACTGCTCCAATCCCCTTCCCACTTGCGTCACACTCAACTTCAAATGGCTTGGAAAAATCAGGGAGTGCAAGAATAGGAGTGTTGCACATTTTCTCCTTGACTTCTTCAAAGGCCTTTTGAGCTTGTGTAGTCCATTCAAACGTCCCCTTTTTAGTACACTCAGTTATAGGAGCCATGAGTGTGCTAAAATTCTTGATAAATCTTCTATAGAAAGAAGCTAGGCCATGGAAAGAACGGACCTCCGTGAGTGTTTTTGGACTAGGCCATGATTGAATTGCTTCAACCTTGCAAGGATCCACCTTCACGCCATCACCTGAAACTATGTAACCAAGAAAAGTGACCTCATATAACATAAAATCACATTTTTCAAGTTTACCATACAATTTTTGCGTTCTTAAAACAGAAAAAACTTGAAACAAATGATCTAAATGTTCATCCTCATTTTTAGAGTAAATAAGGATGTCATCAAGGTACACCACCACGAACTTGCCAAGAAATGGCCTCAACACCTCGTTCATTAATCTCATGAACGTGCTAGGTGCATTGGTCAATCCAAACGGCATCACAAGCCATTCATACAACCCATGCTTGGTCTTGAATGCAGTCTTCCATTCATCACCTTCCCTCATACGAATTTGATGGTAACCACTTCTCAAATCAACTTTTGAGAATACATTTGAACCACTCAATTCGTCCAACATATCATCCAGTCTTGGAATTGGGAACCTGTACTTGATAGTAATATTGTTAACAGCTCTACTATCAATGCACATACGCCAAGTACCATCCTTTTTAGGAACCAACAAAGCAGGAACCGCACATGGACTCATAGACTCACGCACATAGCCCATACCCATCAATTCTTCAATTTGTCTTTGCAACTCCTTAGTTTCTAAAGGGTTACATCTATAGGCAGGTTTATTTGGTAGAGGTGCGCCTGGAATGAGATCAATTTGATGCTCAATTCCTCTCAAGGGTGGTAATCCCTTAGGTAACTCATCAGGAAAAACATCCTCAAACTCTTTAATCAGTTTTGCAAGTTTAGGATTTTGACTCACAAATTTTTCATGGATTTCTTTAGAGTACAACATGAATATCTCTTCCTCACCCTCAAACTCCCTCTCAAACTCTTTACAAGATAATAAAGAAATTTGTGGCTTTTGTGGTTGTGAAAACCGTGGAGGTGGTAAAGGGTGCAATTTCTTTTGTTTCCCTTGGTGAGTGATAGTGTAGGTGTTATGGTACCCATCATGGATAGATTTTTTATCAGATTGCCACGGTCTCCCAAGAAGAATATGACAAGCATCCATTAAAACAACATCACACAATTGACTATCATGATATGAACCAATCGAAAAATTCACCATACATTGCTTTCTAACCCCAGTGCTAGCATTAGAATCTAACCAACTCAATTTGTAAGGATGTGGATGATTTATGGTGGTAAGACCTAGTTTAGATACTAAAGTTTTCGACACAGTATTAGCCTCACTGCCCCCATCAATAATTAAATCACATACCTCGTCACCAACTTTACATTTGGTGATGAAAATGTGTTGTCTTTGTGGCGCCAAAGGTTCCTCCACACGAGCTTGCAAAGCTCTCCTAACCACCAAGTTTGTTTTGTCCTCCATTTCAGGATAGCATTGGTCCTCCTCCTCATCCTTTTCATGCGGGGTCACCTCCTTCTCTTCTTCAGACTCAAATTCCTCCCAATTGATGCTTTGGGTGGCTATGAGTTTAACCTCTTGCATGGTTAAGGCTCGTGAATTAGGACAATCTTTTTTATAATGTCCTCTACCTCCACACTTGTAACATACAATGTCACTAAGCTTGAAGTCTTTCGTGTTCCTCTTTGGTGGCTCATTAGGCTTGCTAAAAGAAGAACCCTCCTTTGAGTTGAAGGGTGGTTTGCGTACCACTGGAGTAGTAGTAGGCGTTTTCTTCCTTTTCCTTTTAGCATCAAACTTTGTCACAAGTTTGCAAGCTTCCACAAACGTGAGGTTAGTGTAACCGTCAAGTTTGTCTTGTAACTCTTGTTCCAACCCAGCTACAAAACGTCCCAACTTCAGCTCTTCATTTTCAGTCACTTCACATACAATGGCAAGCCTATCAAATTCTTTGATATAGTCTTCCACCGAATCACCATTTTGTTGGAGAGTACTCCATTTCACATACTGATTTTGCTTGTAATTGTGAGGAATGAAACGATCTCTCATTCTTTTCTTCAGCTTTTCCCAAGTGGAAATGTGAGCCTTACCCCTAAGGGTACGCCCTCTTTGTTCTCCTTGCAACCAACTATCACCATAGCCCTTCAACTTGACTTTGGCAATCTTAAAACGTTGAACATCCTCATGAATGTCCTTGTATTCAAAGTACCTTTCCAAGGATTTCTCCCATTCCAAGTACTTCTCTGGATCAAGTGTCCCATCAAAGGCAGGAACGTCCACTTTGAGACTCCTATCCTCCCTCCTAGGTGGAGGGTCTTCACCTTGATCTCTCCTATCTTGCTCGTTCATGAGCCTTGCCATCAAGGCAGCAAGGTTCCCTTGTAGATTGGCATTGGTTTCGGCCAACCTTTCCTGACTAGCAATGGATCGATTAAGAGCTTCCAAAGCTGTCCTCAAGTCTTGATTCTCTCCCATGGTATGTAGGTATTCGACCCCTTTGGAAAATTTAAGAAAATTTCCCCCTACCTGACGCGCCAAATGATGTGTAAACAAGATGAGAAACCTTGTTACAAAAAGGATAAGTTAAAAGATTCAAAGGATTTTAAGGTTCAATTATCAAGTGATCAGTTTAGTTAGGGGAACTCTCACCCTAAGCTAAGGATATAGCAAAGAGGAACTCTCACTCGTTTGCTTGGGATAGTTTAGATGAGGGAACTCTCACCAAATCATAAACTATAAGTCCTAATCTTGGGAACTCTCACCAAAACTAACACTCTTCAAATTCGGATACTCAAATTTGGAAAACAAAGTGAACTAAACTCAAGTCACTTCAATTAACAAAACACACGTTTTAGGCAAATAATCTTGGATGATTTTCATTCATTCAAAGTATGCTATTTATAGCATCAATACAACCTTTTCACTTGCCTACTTTAATTAACAAAATAAAATAGACAAAAGGAAATTAACTAAGGGAATGAGTGGAGAATACACGTCCTACTTAACCCTATTACAAACATGATTAAACTAATTAAAAGAACTAAAGACTAGGCTTGAAACAAGGGAAGATGACCAGCCAAAATAGCATCCAAAGAGCATCTTCAACACACGCCCAAAACAGCCATTCTTCAAGCTTGTGTAACTCCCATTTTAATGCCTTGATTCACGCCTCTTTATTCTTCATAACCCCCAAATAATGAGGTGCAATGTTCAGCCAACAAACTCCATAATTCACGCCCAACAAGTGCCATGAATCACTCCTCTTCAATCAGCTTGTAACCGTTGCCTTTAAACATGTACTTGGAGCTTGGAAAACCGTCACTTGCTAGATACCTTCTACAAGGTTAATTACACTAAGTGAAGTGTAACCACTTGTAAAATCTTTCGGACCAAAACCGTGCAAAGGAGTAAGGAATGATTTGGACAGAAACAATTCCTTTGCATTGCTTTGAACTTGGACCTCACCTTGACCACCTGAAACATTACAATCATTAGCACTTTGACCATATTGGTCATTTAATTAGCTTTGTTTGAATGTTTTTGACTTTAATTTGATGCAATTAGCTTTGTCTGAATGTGTTTGACTTTTGTTTGATTTAATTATCTTTTTTGAATGCATTTGACTTTCATTTGATTCAGATAGCATTGTTTGAATGTGTTTGACTTTCATTTGATTCAAATAGCTTTGTTTGAATGTGTTTGCCTTCCATTGGATTTAATTAGCTTTGTTTGAATGTGGTTGACTTTTAAGTGATTCAATTTGATTTGTTGAATGCATTTGACTTTCATTTGATTCAAAAAGATTTGTTTGAATGTGTTTGACTTTCATATGATTAAATTAGTATCGTTGAATGCATTTGACAATCATTTGATTCCAAAAGCTATGTTTGAATTTGTTTGACTTTCACTTGATTCAATTAGCTTTTTTGAACTCATTTGACTTTCTTTGGATTCAAAAAGCTTTGTTTGAATGTGTTTGAATTTCACTTGATTTAAATTAGCTTTGTTTGAATGTGGTTAACTTTCATTTGATTCAATTAGCTTTGTTTGAATGTGGTTGACTTTCATTTGATTCAATTAGGTTTGTTAGAATGCCATTGACTTTCGTTAGATTCAATTAGGTTTGTTAGAATGCCATTGACTTTCATTTGATTCAATTAGCTTTGTTGAATGCATATGACTTTCATTTGATTCAAAATGCTTTGTTTGAATGTGTTTGACTTTCATTTGATTCAATTAGCATCGTTGAACGCATTTGACAGTCATTTGATTCAAAAAGCTTTGTTTGAATTACCTAGACTTTCACTTGAATCAATTAGCTTTTTTGAATTCATTTAACTTTCATTTGATTTAAAAAGCTTTGTTTAAATGTAATTGACTTTCACTTGATTTAATTACTTTTATTTAATTGCATTTGACTTTCAGTTGATTCAAAAAGATTTGTTTGAATGTGCTTGACTTTCATATGATTCAATTAGCATCGTTGAATGGATTTGACAATCATTTGATTCAAAATGCTTTGTTTGACTTTCACTTGATTCAAATCGCTATTTTGAATGCATTTGAATTTCATTTGATTGAAAAAGCTTTGTTTGAATGTGTTTGATTTTTATTTGATTAAATTAGCTTTGTTTGAATGTGATTGACTTTCATTTGAATCAATTAGCTTTGTTTAATGCATTTGACTTTCATTTAATTCAAAAAGCTTTGTTTGAATGTGTTTGACTTTAATTTGATTCAAATAGCTTTGTTTGAATGATTTTGACTGTCACTTGATTTAAATACCTTTTTTGAATGTGTTTGACTTTCATCTGATTCAAATAGCATTTCTTGAATGTGTTTGACTTTCATTTGGTTCAAATAGCTTTGTTTAAATGTGTTTGACTTTCATTTGATTCAATTAGCTTTGCTTGAATCTGGTTAACTTTCAATTGAGTCAATTTGCTTTGTTGAATGCATTTGACTTTTATTTGATTCGAAAAGTTTTTTTTGACTGTCATATGATTCAATTAGCCTCGTTGAATGCATTTGACAATCATTTGATTCAAAAAGCTTTGTTTGAATTCTTTGGACTTTTAGTTGATTCAATTAGCTTTTTTGAAAGCATTTGACTTTCATATGATTTAATTAGCTTTGTTTGAATGTTTTTGACTTTCATTTGATGCAATTAGCTTTGTCTGAATGTGTTTGACTTTCGTTTGATTTAATTATCTTTTTTGAATGCATTTGAATTTCATTTGATTCAGATAGCATTGTTTGAATGTGTTTGACTTTCATTTGATTCGAATAGCTTTGTTTGAATGTGTTTGCCTTCCATTGGATTTAATTAGCTTTGTTTGAATGTGTTTGACTTTTAAGTGATTCAATTTGATTTGTTGAATGCATTTGACTTTCATTTGATTCAAAAAGATTTGTTTGAATCTGTTTGACTTTCATATGATTCAATTAGTATCGTTGAATGCATTTGACAATCATTTGATTCAAAAAGCTATGTTTGAATTTGTTTGACTTTCACTTGATTCAGTTAGCTTTTTTGGACTCATTTGACTTTTTTTGGATTCAAAAAGCTTTGTTTGAATGTGTTTGAATTTCACTTGATTTAAATTAGCTTTGTTTGAATGTGGTTAACTTTCATTTGATTCAATTAGCTTTGTTTGAATGTGGTTGACTTTCATTTGATTCAATTAGGTTTGTTAGATTGCCATTGACTTTCGTTAGATTCAATTAGGTTTGTTAGAATGCCATTGACTTTCATTTGATTCAATTAGCTTTGTTGAATGCATATGACTTTCATTTGATTCAAAAAGCTTTGTTTGAATGTGTTTGACTTTCATTTGATTCAATTAGCATCGTTGAACGCATTTGACAGTCATTTGATTCAAAAAACATTGTTTGAATTAACTAGACTTTCACTTGATTCAATTAGCTTTTTTGAATGCATTTAACTATCATTTGAATTAAAAAGCTTTGTTTAAATGTAATTAACTTTCACTTGATTTAATTACTTTTTTTTAATTGCATTTGACTTTCAGTTGATTCAAAAAGATTTGTTTGAATGTGCTTGACTTTCATATGATTCAATTAGCATCGTTGAATGGATTTGACAATCATTTGATTCAAAATGCTTTGTTTGACTTTCACTTGATTCAAATCGCTATTTTGAATGCATTTGAATTTCATTTGATTGAAAAAGCTTTGTTTGAATGTGTTTGATTCTCATTTGATTAAATTAGCTTTGTTTGAATGTGATTGACTTTCATTTGAATCAATTAGCATTGTTTAATGCATTTGACTTTCATTTAATTCAAAAAGCTTTGTTTGAATGTGTTTGACTTTAATCTGATTCAAATAGCTTTGTTTGAATGTTTTTGACTTTCACTTGATTTAAATACCTTTTTTGAATGCGTTTGACTTTCATTTGATTCAAATAGCATTTCTTGAATGTGTTTGACTTTCATTTGGTTCATATAGCTTTGTTTAAATGTGTTTGACTTTCATTTGACTCAATTAGCTTTGCTTGAATGTGGTTAACTTTCAATTGAGTCAATTTGCTTTGTTGAATGCATTTGACTTTCATTTGATTCAAAAAGTTTTGTTTGACTGTCATATGATTCAATTAGCCTCGTTGAATGCATTTGACAATCATTTGATTCAAAAAGCTTTGTTTGAATTCTTTGGACGTTTATTTGATTCAATTAGCTTTTTTGAAAGCATTTGACTTTCATATGATTTAATTAGCTTTCTTTGAATGTTTTTGACTTTAATTTGATGCAATTAGCTTTGTCTGAATGTGTTTGACTTTTGTTTGATTTAATTATCTTTTTTAAATGCATTTGACTTTCAATTGATTCAGATAGCATTGTTTGAATGTGTTTGACTTTCATTTGATTCAAATAGCTTTGTTTGAATGTGTTTGCCTTCCATTGGATTTAATTAGCTTTGTTTGAATGTGGTTGACTTTTAAGTGATTCAATTTGATTTGTTGAATGCATTTGACTTTCATTTGATTCAAAAAGCTTTGTTTGAATGTGGTTAACTTTCATTTGATTCAATTAGCTTTGTTTGAATGTGGTTGACTTTCATTTGATTCAATTAGGTTTGTTAGAATGCCATTGACTTTCGTTTGATTCAATTAGGTTTGTTAGAATGCCATTGACTTTCATTTGATTCAATTAGCTTTGTTGCATGCATATGACTTTCATTTGATTCAAAATGCTTTGTTTGAATGTGTTTGACTTTTATTTGATTCAATTAGCATCGTTGAACGCATTTGACAGTCATTTGATTCAAAAAACTTTGTTTGAATTACCTAGACTTTCACTTGATTCAATTAGCTTTTTTGAATGCATTTAACTTTCATTTGATTAAAAAAGCTTTGTTTAAATGTAATTGACTTTCACTTGATTTAATTACTTTTTTTAATTGCATTTGACTTTCAGTTGATTCAAAAAGATTTGTTTGAATGTGCTTGACTTTCATATGATTCAATTAGCATCGTTGAATGGATTTGACAATCATTTGATTCAAAAAGCTTTGTTTGACTTTCACTTAATTCAAATCGCTATTTGAATGCATTTGAATTTCATTTGATTGAAAAAGCTTTGTTTGAATGTGTTTGATTTTCATTTGATTAAATTAGCTTTGTTTGAATGTGATTGACTTTCATTTGAATCCATTAGCTTTGTTTAATGCATTTGACTTTCATTTAATTCAAAAAGCTTTGTTTGAATTTGTTTGACTTTAATTTGATTCAAATAGCTTTGTTTGAATGTTTTTTACTTTCACTTGATTTAAATACCTTTTTTGAATGCGTTTGACTTTCATTTGATTCAAATAGCATTTCTTGAATGTGTTTGACTTTCATTTGGTTCAAATAGCTTTGTTTAAATGTGTTTGACTTTCATTTGATTCAATTAGCTTTGCTTGAATGTGGTTAACTTTCAATTGAGTCAATTTGCTTTGTTGAATGCATTTGACTTTCATTTGATTCAAAAAGTTTTGTTTGACTGTCATATGATTCAATTAGCCTCGTTGAATGCATTTGACAATCATTTGATTCAAAAAGCTTTATTTGAATTCTTTGGACTTTTAGTTGATTCAATTAGCTTTTTTGAGAGCGTTTGACTTTCATATGATTTAATTAGCTTTGTTTGAATGTTTTTGACTTTAATTGGATGCAATTAGCTTTGTCTGAATGTGTTTGACTTTTGTTTGATTTAATTATCTTTTTTGAATGCATTTGACTTTCATTTGATTCAGATAGCATTGTTTGAATGTGTTTGACTTTCATTTGATTCAAATAGCTTTGTTTGAATGTGTTTGCCTTCCATTGGATTTAATTAGCTTTGTTTGAATGTGTTTGACTTTTAAGTGATTCAATTTGATTTGTTGAATGCATTTGACTTTCATTTGATTCAAAAAGATTTGTTTGAATGTGTTTGACTTTCATATGATTCAATTAGTATCGTTGAATGCATTTGACAATCATTTGATTCAAAAAGCTATGTTTGAATTTGTTTGACTTTCACTTGATTCAGTTAGCTTTTTTGAACTCATTTGACTTTTTTTGGATTCAAAAAGCTTTGTTTGAATGTGTTTGAATTTCACTTGATTTAAATTAGCTTTGTTTGAATGTGGTTAACTTTCATTTGATTCAATTAGCTTTGTTTGAATGTGGTTGACTTTCATTTGATTCAATTAGGTTTGTTAGAATGCCATTGACTTTCATTTGATTCAATTAGCTTTGTTGAATGCATATGACTTTCATTTGATTCAAAAAGCTTTGTTTGAATGTGTTTGACTTTCATTTGATTCAATTAGCATCGTTGAACGCATTTGACAGTCATTTGATTCAAAAAAAATTGTTTGAATTACCTAGACTTTCACTTGATTCAATTAGCTTTTTTGAATGCATTTAACTTTCATTTGAATTAAAAAGCTTTGTTTAAATGTAATTAACTTTCACTTGATTTAATTACTTTTTTTTAATTGCATTTGACTTTCAGTTGATTCAAAAAGATTTGTTTGAATGTGCTTGACTTTCATATGATTCAATTAGCATCGTTGAATGGATTTGACAATCATTTGATTCAAAATGCTTTGTTTGACTTTCACTTGATTCAAATCGCTATTTTGAATGCATTTGAATTTCATTTGATTGAAAAAGCTTTGTTTGAATGTGTTTGATTCTCATTTGATTAAATTAGCTTTGTTTGAATGTGATTGACTTTCATTTGAATCAATTAGCATTGTTTAATGCATTTGACTTTCATTTAATTCAAAAAGCTTTGTTTGAATGTGTTTGACTTTAATCTGATTCAAATAGCTTTGTTTGAATGTTTTTGACTTTCACTTGATTTAAATACCTTTTTTGAATGCGTTTGACTTTCATTTGATTCAAATAGCATTTCTTGAATGTGTTTGACTTTCATTTGGTTCATATAGCTTTGTTTAAATGTGTTTGACTTTCATTTGACTCAATTAGCTTTGCTTGAATGTGGTTAACTTTCAATTGAGTCAATTTGCTTTGTTGAATGCATTTGACTTTCATTTGATTCAAAAAGTTTTGTTTGACTGTCATATGATTCAATTAGCCTCGTTGAATGCATTTGACAATCATTTGATTCAAAAAGCTTTGTTTGAATTCTTTGGACTTTTATTTGATTCAATTAGCTTTTTTGAAAGCATTTGACTTTCATATGATTTAATTAGCTTTATTTGAATGTTTTTGACTTTAATTTGATGCAATTAGCTTTGTCTGAATGTGTTTGACTTTTGTTTAATTTTATTATCTTTTTTAAATGCATTTGACTTTCAATTGATTCAGATAGCATTGTTTGAATGTGTTTGACTTTCATTTGATTCAAATAGCTTTGTTTGAATGTGTTTGCCTTCCATTGGATTTAATTAGCTTTGTTTGAATGTGGTTGATGTGGATTCTAACCCCTTGTTTAGTCAAGATTTTAGAAAATCCACAATCTTGAAGTAACGATCCAATCTTGAAGGATTTCTTTAAGATTGAATAAAAACGAACCGATATTTCTCCTCACAAGATCACTCCTGAAACTTATGATTCGAATCCCCAAATTAATTAACCCACTCCTGGACGCTAATTATTTTGAGATTAAACTCTTAGCCTACTCCTAGACACTAAGTGTTTAATGTTCTAATCTTCAACCAACTCCTTGAATTGAAAACTAGCAAAAGAATTTGTAAGCAATTAAGCAAAACAAACAATAAACTTGTATTAAATTTTCTGGTTTTGATATATTCTTCAAAGCCACGAAAATAAGCTTTTAAAAGCCTCAAAAGAGGTCTCCTAGTCCTCCTAGAAGTAGAAGATCTAACCTAGATAGGATTCTAATAATCCTACATAAGATAGAATTTCAATCCTATCAAAGATAAGATTGCTAGGTAGTTTATTCCTAATCAAACTCTAACTAACTAAAAACTTTCCTAATCACCTTATGAAGTTTATAGCAACTAAATGACAGAAAAATAAACTTATCCTAATTGCTTAAACCAAGAAAAACCCTTTCAAGTGAAAGGTAAAAACTTGCAAGCAAAACTCTAGAAAAAACTAAGTAAAGAAAATCTTTCTTTTTGTACTGCCGCCGAACTACCACCTCACGCGCCTCCATCCTCGACACGCGCCCCACCACCGTGTAGCTGGACTCAGGCCGGAGCTAGGGAGCCGGCGCGTGGCACCCAGATCGGCGCGTCGCCACCGCTGTTGTCGTCGGAACCCAACTGGTCCTTGACTTCTTCTTCAATGGCTGCGCATGTTAACCATTCTTGATTCTTTGCTCCAAGCTCGAACCCTATTGGCCTTAAAACCAATATGATTGGCTCTTCAAAAGAATCTCCCTCTTGATCCACATCATTCTCCCCCTCTTCAAAAGAATTTGTCCTCAAATTCGCATCATCCATGTAAGGAGAACAATTCCATGAAACCATCCAAATTCGACGAATACAAGCCAAAAGAACTATTACCTCAACGCTAGCAATTTTAAGCAATGTAACAACATCACCACGAGCAAGGCAATATTTTAGAAACAACCAATTCTCAAATTGGTCCTTGGTCTTCGACGTTGACCATAAGAACACTTTAGGCTTCATGATATTTTTCTCATGTATGACTAACAATTTCTTCTCTTTATGCATGCCTAATGAATCCACCACTTCTAAAGAAACCATTAAATTATTATCTTGATTCACGAATGGCTCCTCAATAGTATCAAAAACCTTTTCCGACACCACCATTGGTAGATCATTATGAATAATCTGATCTTGAACAACGTCACACACAATTGGAACATCAATTGTTTCACTCACCTTTTCTTCGAGCTCTTTAGCACCTACATGTTCCTCTTCCTTATCCTTTTGACAATCTTCCTCCATCTCTTTAACTTTAACGCGGCATGGAGTAATAGTTAAAGGCATAAGTTTGAACCTCTTGTTTCCCACCTTGACCGAATATGTGTTGGCCACACCATCATGTTTAACATGTCGATCAAATTGCCATGGTCTCCCTAAAAGAAGGTGACAAGCACTCATAGGAATAATATCACACCATAACTCTTCCTTGTAATTGCGAATGGAGAAATTCACCAAAGCTTGTTGTTCTACATGAAAACTCATAGAATTATCTAGCCAACCCAACTTATATGGTTTTTCATGATCTCTTGTAGGAAGTTGGAGTTTAGTAACCATCTCTGTAGATGCTACATTGGTACATGAACCACTATCAATGATCACCCTACAAGTTCTATCAACAACTTTGCATCGCGTATGAAACAAACTATCTTGTTGACCTTGAAAAATAATTTCTTCATGTAAATTCAGTCGCTCCATAAGCATATGTTTGTTACCAAAGCCAAAATCTACGTTATCATCTTCATGTTTTTTCTTCTTTTTATGACCTTGAAGTAACTTTGCAAATTCATCCATAGATTTGCTCAAAGCTTCCTCCATAATTATAAGACAAAAACAGACTTAAAAGACCCCAAAACACACAGGAATAACCCTCAAAAATCGCAACACAACTTGGAAGAAAATCGCACACAAAGAGCAGTAAGTATTAAATCGGACCAAAACTGACACAGTTGCGGAAAACAGTCCAGTTTAATAGCAAACGAACTCGAAAAATTTCGAAATTTCACAGGCAGAAAGTAGACAAAATTTCACTCAAAATCAAAAAAAGAATCACCTGAAAAGACCTTGTAACGAAGGAGAACGAGCCTTCTGAAGTTGACAGAAAAACTGGTTATCCGAGAACAAGTGCGATTTGATGAACGAAGTGTTGAACGATCAAAAACCCCTGAAATCTGATACCAATTTGATGTGGTATCACACAAGCTCTGATACCAATTTGATGTGGATTCTAACCCCTTGTTTAGTCAAGATTTTAGAAAATCCACAATCTTGAAGTAACGATCCAATCTTGAAGGATTTCTTTAAGATTGAATAAAAACGAACCGATATTTCTCCTCACAAGATCACTCCTGAAACTTATGATTCGAATCCCCAAATTAATTAACCCACTCCTGGACGCTAATTATTTTGAGATTAAACTCTTAGCCTACTCCTAGACACTAAGTGTTTAATGTTCTAATCTTCAACCAACTCCTTGAATTGAAAACTAGCAAAAGAATTTGTAAGCAATTAAGCAAAACAAACAATAAACTTGTATTAAATTTTCTGGTTTTGATTTATTCTTCAAAGCCACGAAAATAAGCTTTTAAAAGCCTCAAAAGAGGTCTCCTAGTCCTCCTAGAAGTAGAAGATCTAACCTAGATAGGATTCTAATAATCCTACATAAGATAGAATTTCAATCCTATCAAAGATAAGATTGCTAGGTAGTTTATTCCTAATCAAACTCTAACTAACTAAAAACTTTCCTAATCACCTTATGAAGTTTATAGCAACTAAATGACAGAAAAATAAACTTATCCTAATTGCTTAAACCAAGAAAAACCCTTTCAAGTGAAAGGTAAAAACTTGCAAGCAAAACTCTAGAAAAAACTAAGTAAAGAAAATCTTTCTTTTTGTACTGCCGCCGAACTACCACCTCACGCGCCTCCATCCTCGACACGCGCCCCACCACCGTGTAGCTGGACTCAGGCCGGAGCTAGGAAGCCGGCGCGTGGCACCCAGATCGGCGCGTCGCCACCGCTGTTGTCGTCGGAACCCAACTGGTCCTTGACTTCTTCTTCAATGGCTGCGCATGTTAACCATTCTTGATTCTTTGCTCCAAGCTCGAACCCTAATGGCCTTAAAACCAATATGATTGGCTCTTCAAAAGAATCTCCCTCTTGATCCACATCAGAATTTCATTTGATTTAATTAGGTTTTTTTAGATGTTTTTTACTTTCATTTGATTCAAATAGCTTTGTCTGAATGTGTTTGACTTTCATTTGATTTAATTAGATTTTTTTAGATGTTTTTTACTTTCATTTGATTCAATTTGCTTTGTTGAATGCATTTGACTTTTATTTGATTCAAAAAGCTCTGTTTGAATGTATTTGACTTACATTTGATTCTGTTAGGTTTGTTTGAATGTGTTTAACTTTCATTTGATTCAATTAGCTTTGTAGATTGCATTTAACTTTCATTTAACTCAAATAGCTTTGTTGAATGTGTTTGACTTTCATTTGATTCTAAAAGCTTTGTCTGAATGTGTTTGACTTTCATTTGATTCAATTAGGTTTGTTTAAATGTGTTTGACTTTCATTTGATTCAATTGGCTTTGTTGGAATGTTTTTTACTTTCATTTGATTCAATTAGATTTGTAGAATACATTTGACTTTCATTTGATTTAAATAGCTTTGTCTGAATGTGTTTGACTTTCTTTTGATTTAATTAGACTTTTTTAGATGTTTTTGACGTTCATTTGATTCAATGAGCTTTGTAGAATGCATTTGACTTTCATTTGATTCAAATAGCTTTGTTTGAATGTGTTTGACTTTCATTTGATTCAATTAGGTTTTTTTAGATGTTTTTTGACTTTCGTTTGATTCAATTAGCTTTGTTGAATGCATTTGACTTTCATTTGATTCAAAAAGCTCTGTTTGAATGTGTTTGACTTACATTTGATTCAATTAGCTTTGTTTGGATGTGTTTGACTTTCGTTTGATTCAATTAGGTTTGTTTGAATGTTTTTGACTTTCGTTTGATTCAATTAGCTTTGTTGAATGCAATTGACTTTAATTTGTTTCAAAAAGCTCTATTTGAATGTGTTTGACTTACAATTGATCTAATCAGCTTTGTTTGAATGTGTTTGACATTCATTTGATTCAATTAGCTTTGTTTGAATGTGTTTGACTTTCATTTGATTCAAATGGATTTGTTCGAATGTTTTTTACTTTCGTTTGATTCAGTTAGCTTTGTAGAATGCATTTGACTTTTATTTGATTCAAATAGCTTTGTTTGAATGTGTTTGACTTTCATTTGATTTAATTAGGTTTTTTTAGATGTTTTTACTTTCATTTGATTCAATTAGCTTTATTGAATGCATTTGACTTTCAATTAATTCAAAATGCTCTGTTTGAATGTGTTTAACTTACATTTGATCCAATTAGCATTGTTACAATGTGTTTGACTTTCATTTGATTCAATTAGCTTTATAAATTGCATTTGACAGTCATTTGATTCAAAAGCTCTTTTTTATTGTGTTTGACTTTCATTTGATTCAATTAGGTCTGTTTGATTGTGTTTGACTATCATTTGATTCAATTAGGTTTGTTTAAATGTGTTTGACTTTCAGTTGATTCAATTGGCTTTGTTGGAATGTTTTTGACTTTCATTTGATTCAATTAGCTTTGTAGAATGCATTTGACTTTCATTTGATTCAAATGGTTTAGTTTGAATGTGTTTGACTTTCATTGGATTCATTTGGCTTCGTTCGAATGTTTTTTACTTTCATTTGACTCAATAAGCTTTGTAGAATGCATTTGACTTTCATTAGATTCCAATAGGTTTGTTTGAATGTGTTTGACTTTCATTTGATTCAATTAGGTCTGTTTGAATGTGTTTGACTTTCATTTGATTCAATTAGGTTTGTTTGAATATGTCTGACTTTCATTTGATTCAATTGGCTTTGTTGGAATGTTTTTGACTTTCATTTGATTCAATTAGCTTTATGGAATGCATTTGACTTTCATTTGATTCAAATAGTTTAGTTTGAATACGTTTGACTTTCATTGGATTCATTTGGCTTTGTTCGAATGTTTTTTACTTTCATTCGATTCAATAAGCTTTGTAGAATGCATTTGACTTTCATTAGATTCCAATAGCTTTGTTTGAATGTGTTTGACTTTCATTTGATTTAATTAGGTTTTTTTACATGTTTTTGACTTTCATTTGATTCATTTAGTTTTGTTTGAATGTGTTTGACTTTCATTTGATTTAATTAGCTTTGTAGATTGCATTTGACCTTCATTTGATTCAAAAAGATCTTTTTGAATGTGTTAGACTTTCATTTGATTCAATTAGCTCTGTTTGAATGTGTTTGAATTTCATTTGATTCTATTAGACTTGTTTGAATGTGTTTGACTTTCATTTGATTCAATTAGCTTTGTTTGAATGTGTTTGACTTTCATTTGATTTAATTAGGTTTGTTTGAATGTGTTTGACTTTCATTTGATTCAATTGGCTTTGTAGAAAGCATTTGACTTTCAATAGCTTTGTTTGAATGCATTTGACTTTTATTTGATTTAAATAGCTTTGTTTGAATGTGTTTGACTTTCATTTGATTTAATTATCTCTATTTGAATATCTTTGACTTTCATTTGATTCAATTAGGTTTGTTTGAATGTGTTTTACTTTCATTTGATTCAATTAGCTTTGTTTGAATGTGTTTGACTTTCATTTGATTCAATTAGCTTTCTTTGAATGTGTTTGACTTTCATTTGATTCAATTAGCTTTATAGATTGCCTTTGACTTTCATTTGATTCAAATAGTTTTGTTTCAATGTGTTTGACCTTTTATTGATTTAATTTGAATTTTTTTAGATGTTTTTACTTTCATTTGATTCTATTAGATTAGTAGAATGCATTTGAATTTCATTTGATTCAAATAACTTTATCTGAATGTGTTTGACTTTCATTTGATTTAATAAGATTTTTTTAGATGTTTTTGACTTTCGTTTAATTCAATTAGCTTTGTTGAATGCATTTGACTTTAATTTGATTCAAAAAGCTCTTTTTGAATGTGTTTGACTTTCATTTGATTCAATTAGGTCTGTTTGAATGTGTTTGACTTTCATTTGATTCAATTAGGTTTGTTTGATTGTGTTTGACTTTCATTTGATTCAATTGGCTTTGTTGGAATGTTTTTTACTTTCATTTGATACAATTAGCTTTATAGAATGCATTTGACTTTTATTTGATTCAAATAGTTTAGTTTGAATGTGTTTGACTTTCATTGGATTCATTTGGCTTTGTAAGAATGTTTTTTACTTTCATTTGATTCAATAAGCTTTGTAGAATGCATTTGACTTTCATTAGATTCCAATAGCTTTGTTTGAATGTGTTTAACTTACATTTGATCCAATTAGCATTGTTACAATATGTTTGACTTTCATTTGATTCAATTAGCTTTATAGATTGCATTTGACAGTCATTTGATTCAAAAGCTCTTTTTTATTGTGTTTGACTTTCATTTGATTCAATTAGGTCTATTTGAATGTGTTTGACTATCATTTGATTCAATTAGGTTTGTTTAAATGTGTTTGACTTTCATTTGATTCAATTGTCTTTGTTGGAATGTTTTTGACTTTCAATTGATTCAATTAGCTTTGTAGAATGCATTTGACTTTCATTTGATTCAAATGGTTTAGTTTGAATGTGATTGATTTTCATTGGATTCATTTGGCTTCGTTCGAATGTTTTTTACTTTCATTTGATTCAATAAGCTTTGTAGAATGCATTTGACTTTCATTAGATTCCAATAGCTTTGTTTGAATGTGTTTGACTTTCATTTGATTCAATTAGGTCTGTTTGAATGTGTTTGACTTTCATTTGATTCAATTATGTTTGTTTGAATGTGTTTGACTTTCATTTGATTCAATTGGCTTTGTTGGAATGTTTTTGACTTTCATTTGATTCAATTAGCTTTATAGAATGATGTGGATTCTAACCCCTTGTTTAGTCAAGATTTTAGAAAATCCACAATCTTGAAGTAACGATCCAATCTTGAAGGATTTCTTTAAGATTGAATAAAAACGAATCGATATTTCTCCTCACAAGATCACTCCTGAAACTTATGATTCGAATCCCCAAATTAATTAACCCACTCCTGGACGCTAATTATTTTGAGATTAAACTCTTAGCCTACTCCTAGACACTAAGTGTTTAATGTTCTAATCTTCAACCAACTCCTTGAATTGAAAACTAGCAAAAGAATTTGTAAGCAATTAAGCAAAACAAACAATAAACTTGTATTAAATTTTCTGGTTTTGATATGTTCTTCAAAGCCACGAAAATAAGCTTTTAAAAGCCTCAAAAGAGGTCTCCTAGTCCTCCTAGAAGTAGAAGATCTAACCTAGATAGGATTCTAATAATCCTACATAAGATAGAATTTCAATCCTATCAAAGATAAGATTGCTAGGTAGTTTATTCCTAATCAAACTCTAACTAACTAAAAACTTTCCTAATCACCTTATGAAGTTTATAGCAACTAAATGACAGAAAAATAAACTTATCCTAATTGCTTAAACCAAGAAAAACCCTTTCAAGTGAAAGGTAAAAACTTGCAAGCAAAACTCTAGAAAAAACTAAGTAAAGAAACTCTTTCTTTTTGTACTGCCGCCGAACTACCACCTCACGCGCCTCCATCCTCGACACGCGCCCCACCACCGTGTAGCTGGACTCAGGCCGGAGCTAGGAAGCCGGCGCGTGGCACCCAGATCGGCGCGTCGCCGCCGCTGCCGTCGTCGGAACCCAACTGGACCTTGACTTCTTCTTCAATGGCTGCGCATGTTAACCATTCTTGATTCTTTACTCCAAGCTCAAACCCTATTGGCCTTAAAACCAATATGATTGGCTCTTCAAAAAGAATTTCCCTCTTGATCCACATCATAGAATGCATTTGACTTTCATTTATTTCAAATAATTTAGTTTGAATGCGTTTGACTTTCATTGGATTCATTTGGCTTTGTTCGAATGTTTTTTACTTTCATTCGATTCAATAAGCTTTGTAGAATGCATTTGACTTTCATTAGATTCCAATAGCTTTGTTTGAATGTGTTTGACTTTCATTTGATTTAATTAGGTTTTTTTAGATGTTTTTTACTTTCATTTGATTCATTTAGTTTTGTTTGAATGTGTTTGACTTTCATTAGATTCAATTAGCTCTGTTTGAATATCTTTGACTTTCATTTGATTCAATTAGGTTTGTTTGAATGTGTTTTACTTTCATTTGATTCAATTAGCTTTGTTTGAATGTGTTTGACTTTCATTTGATTCAATTAGCTTTTTTTGAATGTGTTTTGACTTTCATTTGATTCAATTAGCTTTATAGATTGCCTTTGACTTTCATTTGATTCAAATAGTTTTGTTTGAATGTGTTTGACCTTTTATTGATTTAATTTGAATTTTTTTAGATGTTTTTACTTTCATTTGATTCTATTAGATTAGTAGAATGCATTTAAATTTCATTTGATTCAAATAGCTTTATCTGAATGTGTTTGACTTTCATTTGATTTAATAAGATTTTTTTAGATGTTTTTGACTTTCGTTTGATTCAATTAGCTTTGTTGAATGCATTTGACTTTAATTTGATTCAAAAAGCTCTTTTTGAATGTGTTTGACTTTCATTTGATTCAATTAGGTTTGTTTGAATGTGTTTGACTTTCATTTGATTCAATTGGCTTTGTTGGAATGTTTTTTACTTTCATTTGATACAATTAGCTTTGTAGAATGCATTTGACTTTTATTTGATTCAAATAGTTTAGTTTGAATGTGTTTGACTTTCATTGGATTCATTTGCCTTTGTACGAATGTTTTTTACTTTCATTTGATTCAATAATCTTTGTAGAATGCATTTGACTTTCATTAGATTCCAATAGCTTTGTTTGAATGTGTTTGACTATTATTTGATTTAATTAGGTTTTTTTAGACGTTTTTGACTTTCATTTGATTCATTTAGTTTCGTTTGAATGTGTTTGACTTTCATTTGATTTAATTAGCTTTGTAGATTGCATTTGACCTTCATTTGATTCAAAAAGCTCTATTTGAATTTGTTTGACTTTCATTTGATTCAATTGGCTTTGTTCGAATGTTTTCGACTTTCATTTGATTCAATTAGCTTTGATGAATGCATTTGACTTTCATTTGATACAAAAAGCTCTGTTTGAATGTGTTTGACACATATTTGATCCAATTAGCTTTGTTTCAATGTGTTTGACTTTCATTTGATTCAATTAGCTTTGTAGATTGCATTTGACCGTCATTTGATTCAAAAAGCTCTTTTTGAATGTGTTTGACTTTCATTTGATTCAATTACGTCTGTTTGAATGTGTTTGACTTTCATTTGATTCAATTAGGTTTGTTTGAATGTGTTTTACTTTCATTTGATTCAATTGGCTTTGTTCGAATGTTTTTTACTTTCATTTGATTCAATTAGATTTGTAGAATACATTTGACTTTCATTTGATTCAAATAGCTTTGTCTGAATGTGTTTGACTTTCATTTGATTTAATTAGATTTTTTTAGATGTTTTTGACTTTCATTTGATTCAATGAGCTTTGTTGAATGCATTTGACTTTCATTTGATTCAAAAAGCTCTGTTTGAATGTATTTGACTTACATTTGATTCTGTTAGGTTTGTTTGAATGTGTTTCACTTTCATTTGATTCAATTAGCTTTGTAGATTGCATTTGACTTTCATTTAACTCAAATAGCTTTGTTGAATGTGTTTGACTTTCATTGGATTCATTTGGCTTTGTTCGAATGTTTTTTACTTTCATTTGATTAAATAAGCTTTGTAGAATGCATTTGACTTTCATTTGATTCAATTAGCTTTGTTTAAATGTGTTTGACTTTCATTTGATTTAATTAGGTTTGTTTGAATGTGTTTGACTTTCATTTGATTCAATTGGCTTTATAGAAAGCATTTGACTTTCAATAGCTTTGTTTAAATGCATTTGACTTTTATTTGATTTAAATAGCTTTGTTTGAATGTGTTTGACTTTCATTTGATTTAATTAGGTTTTTTTTAGATGTTTTTTACTTTCATTTGATTCAAAATAGCTTTGTCTGAATGTGTTTGACTTTCATTTGTTTTAATTAGATTTTTTAGATGTTTTTGACTTTCATTTGATTTCAATGAGCTTTGTTGAATGCATTTGACTTTCATTTAATTCAAAAAGCTCTGTTTGAATGTATTTGACTTACATTTTATTCTGTTAGGTTTGTTTGAATGTGTTTAACTTTCATTTGATTTAATTAGCTTTGTTGATTTGCATTTGACTTTCATTTAACTCAAATAGCTTTGTTGAATGTGTTTGACTTTCATTTGATTCAAACAGCTTTGTCTGAATGTGTTTGACTTTCATTAGATTTAATTAGATTTTTTTAGATGTTTTTTTACTTTCATTTGATTCAATTAGCTTTGTTGAATGCATTTGACTTTCATTTGATTCAAAAAGCTTTGTTTGAATGTGTTTGACTTACATTTAATTCAATTAGCTTTGTTTGGATGTGTTTGACTTTCATTTGATTCAATTAGCTCTGTTTGAATATCTTTGACTTTCATTTGATTCAATTAGGTTTGTTTGAATGTGTTTTACTTTCATTTGATTCAATTAGCTTTGTTTGAATGTGTTTGACTTTCATTTGATTCAATTAGCTTTGTTTTGAATGTGTTTGACTTTCATTTGATTCAATTAGCTTTCTTTGAATGTGTTTGACTTTCATTTGATTCAATTAGCTTTATAGATTGCCTTTGACTTTCATTTGATTCAAATAGTTTTTGTTTGAATGTGTTTGACCTTTTATTGATTTAATTTGAATTTTTTTAGATGTTTTTTACTTTCATTTGATTCTATTAGATTTGTAGAATGCATTTGAATTTCATTTGATTCAAATAGCTTTGTCTGAATGTGTTTGACTTTCATTTGATTTAATTAGATTTTTTTAGATGTTTTTGACTTTCGTTTGATTCAATTAGCTTTGTTGAATGCATTTGATTTTAATTTGATTCAAAAAGCTCTTTTTGAATGTGTTTGACTTTCATTTGATTCAATTAGGTCTGTTTGAATGTGTTTGACTTTCATTTGATTCAATTAGGTTTGTTTGAATGTGTTTGACTTTCATTTGATTCAATTAGCTCTGTTTGAATATCTTTGACTTTCATTTGATTCAATTAGGTTTGTTTGAATGTGTTTTACTTTCATTTGATTCAATTAGATTTGTAGAATACATTTGACTTTCATTTGATTCAAAATAGCTTTGTCTGAATGTGTTTGACTTTCATTTGATTCAATTAGCTTAATAGATTGCCTTTGACTTTCATTTGATTCAAATAGTTTTTGTTTGAATGTGTTTGACCTTTTATTGATTTAATTTTTAATTTTTTTAGATGTTTTTCCTTTCATTTGATTCAATTAGATTTATAGAATGCATTTGAATTTCATTTGATTCAAATAGGTTGTCTGAATGTGTTTGACTTTTATTTGATTTAATTAGATTTTTTTAGATGTTTTTTGACTTTCGTTTGATTCAATTAGCTTTGTTGAATGCATTTCACTTTAATTTGATTCAAAAAGCTCTGTTTGAATGTGTTTGACTTACATTTGATCTAATCAGCTTTGTTTGAATGTGTTTCACTTTCATTTGATTCAATTAGCTTTGTTTGAATGTGTATGATTTCATTTGATTTAATTAGGTTTGTTTGAATGTGTTTGACTTTCATTTGATTCAATTGGCTTTGTAGAAAGCATTTGACTTTCAATAGCTTTGTTTGAATGCATCTGACTTTTATTTGATTTAAATATCTTTGTTTGAATGTGTTTTGACTTTCATTTGATTTAATTATGTTTTTTAGATGTTTTTTACTTTCATTTGATTCAATTAGCTTTGTTGAATGCATCTGACTTTCAATTGACTTAAAATGCTTTGTTTGAATGAGTTTGACTTACATTTGATCCAATTAGCTTTGTTTCAATGTGTTTGACTTTCATTTGATTCAATTAGCTTTGTAGATTGCATTTGACCGTCATTTGATTCAAAAAGCTCTTTTTGAAAGTGTTTGACTTTCATTTGATTCAATTAGGTCTGTTTGAATGTGTTTGACTTTCATTTGTTTCAATTAGGTTTGTTTGAATGTGTTTGACTTTCATTTGTTTCAATTGGCTTTGTTGGAATGTTTTTTGACTTTCATTTGATTCAATTAGCTTTGTAGAATGCATTTTGACTTTCATTTTATTCAATTAGCATTGTTTGAAAGGGTTACACTTTTATTTAATTTAATTAGGTTTGTTTGAATGTGTTTGACTTTCATTTGATTCATTTGGCTTTGTAGAAAGCATTTGACTTTCAATAGCTTTGTTTGAATGCATTTGACTTTTATTTGATTTAAATAGCTTTGTTTGAATGTGTTTGACTTTCATTTGATTTAATTAGGTTTTTTTAGATGTTTTTTTACTTTCATTTGATTCAAATAGCTTTGTCTGAATGTGTTTGACTTTCATTTGATTTAATTAGATTTTTTTAGATGTTTTTGACTTTCATTTGATTCAATGAGCTTTGTTGAATGCATTTGACTTTCATTTGATTTAAAACGCTCTGTTTGAATGTATTTGACTTACATTTGATTCAATTAGCTTTGTTTGGATGTGTTTGACTTTCATTTGATTCAATTAGCTCTGTTTGAATATCTTTGACTTTCATTTGATTCAATTAGGTTTGTTTGAATGTGTTTTACTTTCATTTGATTCAATTAGCTTTGTTTGAATGTGTTTGACTTTCGTTTGAATTCAATTAGCTTTGTTTGAATGTGTTTGACTTTCATTTGATTCAATTAGCTTTATAGATTGCCTTTGACTTTCATTTGATTCAAATAGTTTTGTTTGAATGTGTTTGACCTTTTATTGAATTAATTTGAATTTTTTTAGATGTTTTTACTTTCATTTGATTAAATTAGATTTGTAGAATGCATTTGAATTTCATTTGATTCAAATAGCTTTGTCTGAATGTGGTTGACTTTCATTTGATTTAATTAGATTTTTTTAGACGTTTTTTACTTTCGTTTGATTCAATTAGCTTTGTTGAATGTATTTGACTTTAATTTGATTCAAAAAGCTCTGTTTGAATGTGTTTGACTTACATTTGATCTAATCAGCTTTGTTTGAATGTGTTTGACTTTCATTTGATTCAATTAGCTTTGTTTGAATGTGTTTCACTTTCATTTGATTTAATTAGGTTTGTTTGAATGTGTTTGACTTTCATTTGATTCAATTGGCTTTGTAGAAAGCATTTGACTTTCAATAGCTTTGTTTGAATGGATTTGACTTTTATTTGATTTAAATAGCTTTGTTTGAATGTGTTTGACTTTCATTTGATTTAATTAGGTTTTTTTAGATGTTTTTTACTTTCATTTGATTCAATTAGCTTTGTTGACTGCATTTGACTTTCAATTGACTTAAAATGCTCTGTTTGAATGTGTTTTACTTACATTTGATCCAATTAGCTTTGTTTCAATGTGTTTTGACTTTCATTTGATTCAATTAGCTTTGTAGATTGCATTTGACCGTCATTTGATTCAAAAAGCTCTTTTTGAATGTGTTTAACTTTCATTTGATTCAATTAGGTCTGTTTGAATGTGTTTGACTTTCATTTGATTCAATTAGGTTTGTTTGAATGTGTTTGACTTTTCATTTGATTCAATTGGCTTTGTTGGAATGTTTTTGACTTTCATTTGATTCAATTAGCTTTGTAGAATGCATTTGACTTTCATTTGATTCAAATAGTTTAGTTTGAATGTGTTTGACTTTCATTGGATTCATTCGGCTTTGTTCGAATGTTTTTTACTTTCATTTGATTCAATAAGCTTTGTAGAATGCATTTGACTTTCATTTGATTCAATTAACTTTGTTTGAATGTGTTTGACTTTCATTTGATTCAATTGGCTTTGTAGAAAGCATTTGACTTTCAATAGCTTTGTTTGAATGCATTTGACTTTTATTTGATTTAAATAGCTTTGTTTGAATGTGTTTGACTTTCAATTTGATTTAATTAGGTTTTTTTAGATGTTTTTTACTTTCATTTGATTCAAATAGCTTTGTTTGAATGTGTTTGACTTTCATTTGATTTAATTAGATTTTTTTAGATGTTTTTTTGACTTTCATTTGATTTAATGAGCTTTGTTGAATTCATTTGACTTTCATTTGATTCAAAAAGCTCTGTTTGAATGTATTTGACTTACATTTGATTCTGTTAGGTTTGTTTGAATGTGTTTTAACTTTCATTTGATTCAATTAGCTTTGTAGATTGCATTTGACTTTCATTTAACTCAAATAGCTTTGTTGAATGTGTTTGACTTTCATTTGATTCAAACAGCTTTGTCTGAATGTGTTTGACTTTCATTTGATTTAATTAGATTTTTTAGATGTTTTTTACTTTCATTTGATTCAATTAGCTTTGTTGAATGCATTTGACTTTCATTTGATTCAAAAAGCTCTGTTTGAATGTGTTTGACTTACATTTGATCTAATTCAGCTTTTGTTTGAATGTGTTTGACTTTCATTTGATTCAATTTGCTTTGTTTGAATGTGTTTAACTTTCATTTAATTTAATTAGGTTTGTTTGAATGTGTTTGACTTTCATTTGATTCAATTGGCTTTGTAGAAAGCATTTGACTTTCAATAGCTTTGTTTGAGTGCATTTGACTTTTATTTGATTTAAATAGCTTTGTTTGAATGTATTTGACTTTCATTTGATTTAATTGGTTTTTTTAGATGTTTTTTACTTTCATTTGATTCAATTAGCATTGTTGAATGCATTTGACTTTCAATTGATTCAAAATGCTCTGTTTGAATGTGTTTGACTTACATTTGATCCAATTAGCTTTGTTTCAATGTGCTTGACTTTCATTTGATTCAATTAGCTTTGTAGATTGCATTTGACCGTCATTTGATTCAAAAAGCTCTCTTTGAATGTGTTGACTTTCATTTGATTCAATTAGGTCTGTTTGAATGTGTTTGACTTTCATTTGATTCAATTAGGTTTGTTTGAATGTGTTTGACTTTCATTTGATTCAATTGGCTTTGTTGGAATGTTTTTGACTTTCATTTGAGTCAATTAGCTTTGTAGAATGCATTTGACTTTCATTTGATTCAAATAGTTTAGTTTGAATGTGTTTGACTTTCATTGGATTCATTTGGCTTTGTTCGAATGTTTTTTTACTTTCATTTGATTCAATAAGCTTTGTAGAATGCATTTGACTTTCATTAGATTCCAATAGCTTTGTTTGCATGTGTTTGACTTTCATTTGATTTAATTAGGTTTTTTTAGATGTTTTTGACTTACATTTGATTCATTTAGTTTTGTTTGAATGTGTTTGACTTTCATTTGATTTAATTAGCTTTGTAGATTGCATTTGACTTTCATTAGATTCAAAAAGCTCTTTTTGAATGTGTTTGACTTTCATTTGATTCAATTAGCTCTGTGTGAATGTGTTTGAATTTTATTTGATTCAATTAGACTTTGTTTAAATGTGTTTTACTTTCATTTGATTCAATTAGCTTTGTTTGGATGTGTTTGACTTTAATTTGATTCAATTAGCTTTATAGAATGCATTTGACTTTCTCTTGATTCAAATAGTTTTGTTTGAATGTGTTTGACCTTTTATTGATTTAAGTTGAATTTTTTAGATGTTTTTACTTTCATTTGATTCAATTAGATTTGTAGAATGCATTTGAATTTCATTTGATTCAAATAGCTATGTCTGAATGTGTTTGACTTTCATTTGATTTAATTAGATTTTTTTAGATGTTTTTGACTTTCGTTTGATTTAATTAGCTTTGTTGAATGCATTTGACTTTAATTTGATTTCAAAAAGCTCTGTTTGAATGTGTTTGA
>NW_018742935.1:0-32292 GCF_001683475.1 Chenopodium quinoa
CGACTCCCCCTCCAAATCCTACTAGAGGATGGGAGACAGGCTGTATACTCTCAGGCCTGTACTTGAGCTTGGTCAAGCACTTATGGCTGATGAGGTCCGACGAACTCCCTGTATCAATAAGTATCTTGCCGACTCTTTGGTTGGCCACTTTACACTCGATGACAATTGGGTCGTCATGCGGCCGTCGGACACCACCAGAATCTTTCTCAGAATTAATAACCTCAGGAAACGAGGTACCAGAGGTCTCACCCCGATTAACAGAGTTAACATCCAATTGCCTGATGCTACCCTTGTTCCCCGAACAGTCGGGCCTCCCCCTGCATAGTTGCCTGCTATTATATAGATGGCAGCTTCATCAGTGTCAGAGCTGTCGGCAGGCTTCTGTCTTTTTTGCCTGGCCGACTGATTTTGTTTGGGGGGTTGTTTTCCTTCAGGTTTCTTGACATAAGAGTCCAGATCACCCTTTTCAGCCAACTGATCCAGCAGGCGCTTGAGGCTAATGCATTCGTTGGTCTCATGCCCAACGTCATCCTGAAAATGGCAGTGTTTGCCTTGGTTGCGCTTGCTAGGATCACCCTTCATAGGTGCCGGCTTCTCGAGTAAGAGTCGGCCTTAACTTCTTTGAAAATGGTATGATTATCTTTGTTGAACTCATACATGGGGGAGTATGGAGTGAACTATTTTCTCTTCTTACTGGACGGCTGACTAGTGGAGTCGGCCATCCAAACATCTTCTCTTCTTCTCTCCCTTGGGGGCCGCTTTCTGTGAGCGACTCTCCTTTTTCTCGGACCTTTTCTGGTCCCCTTTCTTTCCCATGTGACAGAGGTCGACTGCCTGTATGTAGGCCTCGGCCTCCATCATTGCCTCTTGGAGGGTAGCCACTCTTTTTCTGACTAAATCGAACTTGAAGTTCGACCCGTCCTTCAATCCCTTAAAGAAATCGATATAGGCTACTTCATCCGGCAAGTTGGGCATTTGTATCCCCATCAGATTGAATCTCTTTATGTAGGAGCGTAACCCCTCCTTTTCTCCCTTCTGGACGGCTCCTAGATCAAGAGACGTCTTCCTGGCAGGTATGTTCATGGAAAAGTTTGATGCAAACAAATAGGCCAATGTTCTGAAGTTGTTGACACAGCCGGCCGGCAGATTGCCAAACCACTGCTGAGCGACTCCCTTCAGAGTGGCAGGAAAAACACTTGCACCATGTGGCATCGTCCAACCCTTGAAGGTACATTAGATTATTGAAGGCCATAAGGTGATCCTCTGGGTTAGCAGTGCCATCGTAGGCGCCTATTAACACATTTTTCACTTTAGTCGGCTGGGCGGCTTGTAAAATTTCCTTTGAGAAGGCGGTTGGTTGTTCTCCTAGTTGGAGCAACCGTAACTGCCAATCCAAAGGCTGGACAATCTTGGCCATCTGACCTCCAAAAGAAGGAGGTGGCAAAAGGTAGTGAGTTTGCGGCACATATGGCGGCTGAGAGGCATATGGTGCCGACTGTTGTTGGTGAGAGCTAGAACCGGAGCGTGTACTGCCTGTCCGGATCTCATAGTTTGACCTTGAATGATTCATAGAAGTGTTTTGTATACTGTCAAAAAAATCAGAAGTGGAGGCCGACTCAGACTACTGTTGGCTCCTTTTCTGCTGAATCAACAGCCGGGCGTCTGAGTAGGATTTCTTTGAGCCGTCTGGTTGGACTAGGCAGATTGGTTTCCTTCCCGATGAGGCAGGGATACGGTGCTTGGACAGATTGAGTAGAGGTACCCGCCTCTCCTCTTGGCGAGGGTGGGGGTTGTCTCACGGTCCTTCAATGACTTCTTCTTTCCTGAATGGGAAGGCTTTTTGCTCGACTGCCCTTTTTGGGGGACAGCCGTCTTTTTCTTGATGAGGTCTTTAATCTCACCCTTGAAACTTCTCATGATGGTCATAAGATCATTCCTCGAGACAGGAGCTGTCCAGTCGGCCGCTTGGTGAGAGTCGGCCGAAGGTCCGACTGTTTGGCCTGTACTAGTCTGGTCTTGTCGTTCCTGCCTTTCACGAGGGGTAGTGCATCGAGCTTTCAAGGACCCGTCTGGGGCCGTGCGAGTCTCAACTTCAGGCTTAGTGTCCTGATCAGAAGAAACGTGAGGCTCGTCTTCTTGGTAGTCGTCCTCTGGACGCTTGTCACTATTAGTCGGTACAGATTGCGATGCCATCTCAAAGGTACTCTCCCCACAGACGACGCCAAAATGTTCCGGGGTTTTCTGCGTCCCTTAAGAGAGATACAACTTCGAGACTGGAACCACGCGCCTGTACCTGAAAGATAACGGAGACTCCTTGGGTAGGGAGCTCCGCCTCCAACGATCAAGTTAGTAGATGAAGGAGTAGTAAAGCAGAATGTAAATAGGTGCCGGATGCTAGGATGGGTCTAGCAGGCGGAACCAAGTGGTGTGTGATTCTCTTTGGGATTTGTGTAATCCGAGTGTTTCTTGTGAACAGTCCCTGTCATAAATGAGCACTTATGACCGTATTGATAGCCTTGGGAAGCGTGCCAGGCTCTAGGGTTTTGGCCAACCCTAAGACTGACTGGCTTTCTTGGGATTTGGGCCCAATCTATTACCTGTTTAGGAAAGGCTGAGAGGGCCACATGGCATGGCATTGGAGGTCCATGGTGGACCAATGGAAGCGTGCCACGTGGCTGGTCCTAATAAGCCCAACTGGGTGACACTTGTCAGGCCCTGATTGGTCCACATGGGCGAGGGGTGATTAAGGGAGAATCCCCGTAATCAGCTATGTCTACTTAATGTCGAATAAATCTGAATCCTTTGAGAAATTCAAAGAATTTCAGAAAGAATTTGAAAATCAACTTGGCAAGAAAATCAAAGCACTTCGATCGGATCGAGGTGGCGAATATTTAAGCCATGAATTCGACGATCACTTGAAAGAAAATGGCATTCTTTCAGAGTTGACACCTCCCGGAACTCCTCAATGGAACGGAGTGTCTGAACGGAGGAATCGAACCTTGTTAGACATGGTTCGATCAATGATGGGTCTTAGTGAACTCCCTATCTCTTTCTAGGGACATGCGCTACAAACAGCAGCTCTAACACTGAATAAAGCTCCGTCAAAAGCTGTTGAAAAGACTCCATATGAATTATGGACTAAGAAACCTCCTAGGTTGTCTTTTTCTCAAGATTTGGGGATGCGAAGCATATGTCAAGCGATTAATTTCGGACAAACTTCACCCCAAATGGATAAGTGTTTCTTTGTGGGATATCCAAAAGAAACCAACGGGTATTACTTCTACAATAAATCCGAGAACAAAGTTTTTGTTGCTCGTGATGGTGTCTTTTTGGAGAAGGAACACCTTTCCAAAATGACAAGTGGGAGGAAAATCGAACTCGATGAAATTCGAGAGGACGAGCAACAATGTCAACCTGACAAAACTGACAATCTAGATACTTTGGAAGCATCTAAGAAGATTGGTCAGAATCAAACAGACAATGTAAATGCTCAACCGATTACCCTACGTAGGTCGCAACACAAAGATCTCAACCAGACAGATACCTCGGTATCGTTTTAACCGATGATCAGGACATCCTAGTTATGGATGGTGATGAGCCGGAGACATACAAGAAAGCTATGACGAGCCCCGACTCTGCAAAATGGCAAGAGGCCATGAAATCCGAGATGGACTCCATGTCTGAAAATCAAGTCTAGGACTTGGTGAATTTGGCCGAGGGTTATACACCCATTGGTTGCAAATGGATCTTCAAAGTGAAGACAGACAAGGATGGAAATGTATCGATATACAAAGCTAGACTGGTGGCAAAAGGTTATAGACAAGTCCACGGGATTGACTATGACGAAACGTTTTCACCAGTTGCAATGCTAAAATCCGTCCGGATCATCCTAGCGATTGCTGCATATTACGATTAAGAAATATGGCAAATGGATGTCAAAACCGCCTTCCTTAATGGAATTTTGGAAGAAACTGTGTATATGACACAGCCAGAAGGTTTTGTCGATCCAGGCAACGCTGGAAAGGTTTGCAAGCTGAAGAAGTCCATTTATGGACTGAAGCAAGCCAGTAGAAGTTGGAATCTGCGATTTGATGAAGCCATTAGCAAGTTTAGTTTTATCAAGAATCCAGATGATTCTTGTGTATACAAGAAGGTCAGTGGGAGTGATATTGCACTCCTAGTCTTGTATGTCGATGACATACTTCTCATTGGAAACAGCACAAAATTGTTGGAGTCCGTAAAAGGCTGGTTGGGCAAGTGCTTTTCAATGAAGGACTAAGGAGAGGCACAGTACATATTGGGCATCAAGATCTACAGGGATAGATCTAAGAGGATGATTGGATTAAGCCAGAATACTTACATTGATAAGGTACTGGCTCGATTCAACATGGAGAATGCCAAAAGAGGGCATTTACCCATGTCCCATGGCATAACTCTCAGCAAGAAACAGTGTCCACAGACATCTGTTGAGCGAGAAAGAATGAATCAGATCCCATATGCTTCGCTAATCGGATCGATCATGTATGTCATAATATGTACAAGGCCAGATGTATCGTATGCCCTGAGTGCAACGAGTCGATACCAATCGAACCCAGGAGAGGCGCATTGGACTGCGGCCAAGAACATCCTTAAGTACCTGAAAAGGAACAAGGATAAATTCCTGGTGTATGGAGGCCACAAAGAACTGGTTGTTGAAGGTTACACCGACGCTAGCTTCCAGACTGATAGAGACGACTTCAAGTCACAGTCGGGGTACATATTCTGTCTAAATGGAGGAGCGTTTAGCTGGAAGAGTGTCAAGCAGAGCACCACAGCAGACTCTACAACTGAAGCCGAGTACTTGGCCGCTTCAGAAGCTGCCAAGGAAGTTGTTTGGATTCGCAAGTTCATTAGCGAACTTGGTGTTGTACCCTCAATCAAGGGGCCGATAGATCTCTATTGTGATAACAATGGAGCTATCACTCAGGCTAAGGAGCGAAAAGAGCACCAAAAGGTCAAACACGTGCAAAGGCGATTTCACATGATAAGGGAATGGAAATCTGAAGGTGAAATCAGAATTTGTAAGATTGGCATGGATGATAATGTAGCCGATCCTTTGACTAAACCGCTGCCTCAAGTGAAACACAACACGCACATTGAGGCAATGGGAATCAAGCATGTTGGAGACTGGCTTTGAAATTCCCTGTACATGTGTTTTAATTAAATAGGATATTTAATGTAAGACACTGTATTAAAACCATTCATTAATGGAGTAATTAATTTTTGTGCAAAATTATCATTCACTCCATTACTATTTAATTGTGGTTTAGAATTAAATAATGAGTCCATTCGATTTACAGAAATATTCAAAACAGGGTATCAAGACCATGTCTTGGATAAAGAAACACTTGTTAAGTGAACATTGAATATTAAATCGAAAAGTGTCCCTAACCGAGGTCATCTAACAGATGGACGATTGATGACCGCCATAGATTAGTGTGTAGTATGATTACAGCACCGTTTCTTGTGCTACGAGGACGTGACAGTCATAAATCATTTGCACAGGCACAGTTTGGAACTGTACTGGATAAGACCTATGAGAGTACTTTAAGAAAATTTAAATTTTGTCATAAGTACATTTCTCACTATGACTATTGGAACTTGTTTCCTCCGACCATGAGTACTGTGAAGTTTTCTTGTTTGAGTACTAGACTCTTTGATGTTTCCAAACGTCTGCCGTAACTGGGGATCATAACGGGAACACTCAGGAGACTATGTCCTCTTAGTAAAAAAACTTACAATACAAGACTGGGATTGTCCCCCTACTAACAATAGGGAAAAATGTTTTGTTGTTTACAAGGCCGCTCGAAGAGCGAGACTGTGAAAATGCATGGCCGTGCTCAGATGGATTTTAGAAATCATCTGCTTATTGACAGTCGAACTCGGAGATCGAGAAACACTTCTGAACGTAATAAGGATGACAAAGAATCTTACCTTATAGTTCACGAAAAAACATTAAGTGACATAAGAAATAGGCTATACACTGTATGCACACTTGTCCGGAAGGACAAGTGGGAGATTGAAAGGAATGGTGTCCTTCCAACAAGTGTATTCTTCCGATAGAGGGTTCAAAATTACTACAGAGCTAATTCTTCAGCAAGGTCAAGTGATCAGAATGCCTAGGTGGAGGCCGCTTCCGATCAGTAATATCAATGTGCAATTGATGTTACAACTTAATCTTAACTGAACCCTTCGGGTCGAACCCAATCGAATCACCGATCCGAGACGACGAATTAATCCGAAAGGATTTAATGAGTCAGCAGAGTTTTACGAATACAGACGTCAGAAATCGAGCCTAGGGCGTCGAGACCGAGCGTCGCAAAATCACAAGCGACAAGTACGAGTGTAGCTGTAGCACCACAATGGTCTAACCATGTGGATGATAGGCTAGATCGAGCTAGCATGCACCTAGAATGGCTAGGCGCACCATCGCAAGCTCAAGGCGCACCATCGCAGCTAGGTGCACCATCGCAGCCTACGCATGCGCATGGCAGCCTATCGCAAAGCACCACAAGCCCCAGGCAGCCCATCGCAGCTAGTAGCGTGCTAGCTTGGGTGCCTGGGTGCGAATGGCAAGCCATCGCAAGTGCCACAAGCACCAGGCAGCCCATCGCAGCTAGCAGCGTGCTAGCCTGGGTGCCTGGGTGCATGTGGCAGGCTATCGCAGCACGCAGCCCAGGCCAGGCACCATCGCAAGGCATGGCACCACGCACAGCACCATCGCAATGCCAGGGGCTTGCGTGCGTGTGCGTCTGTGCCTCGCCAGCCTTGCACAGCAGCAGCAATGATGCGTGTGGGCTGGTGCGTGTGTGCGTGCAATAGGGATGCTGCGAGGATGGTGCGTGTGGATGTGCGAGTGCATGCGAGGAAGAGCTAGCAAGCAGCGTCAAGCCCAGCATGCGTGGCTCGGTATCAGCACGCATGCTAGGCATTGCGAGCATGGGGCTGGATGCGTGGGTGCGCGTAGTGTGGGAGTGTGTGAGTGTGCGAGGCAGTGCGTGGGAGTGCTAGGGCCAGCACCAGCACGCACCAGCGCCTAGCACCATCATGCACCAGCGCCTAGCACTGGCACGCACCAGCGCCAAGCATCAACCAGCACTGCCTAGCTGGGATGCGAGGCTGGGCTGGTGCTGGCTGGCTGGGCTAGCTGGCATGCTAGCTGGCAGCAGCCCAGCACCCCTTTGTGAGTGGGGGTTTGAGGGAGTGTGGACCAATAGGCTTGGAGCATGCCTTGGGGAGCAAGGCAATGGTCCCCCCAAGGTTCATGGTCCTCACCTAACCCTCTCTCTCCTTTGACACCTGTTGCATTGTGATTGGATTTATTTATTAATTTATTTAAGAAATAAATTAATTAGCAAATTATTCATTCTCCCACATTGGTTGAGGAATGAAGTTCAAGGGTTCATTTCCCTATAAATACCAAAGCTAGGGTATTGGGAAATAAACAACCTTGAGTGTAATTAAAAAGGCAACTCTAAGAAAGAGTAAACCTTTGATTCGTAAAACTCATAGTTATTTTGTCCGGGTCTTGACTAACCTTCAAGACTTAGGACGCTCAGGTCGGGTCGAGGGTATGATCCGTCGGAGATCTCGTCTTTTCGGGATTTTGATGTAAGAGCTCTATGGGAGCGAAGCATGCGTCAAAGGTATAATTCTTGTTCTTAATCTTGTTTGATTAAGTTTATTATGCTTGTTAATTGCTTTAATTAAGGGGCGGGTCTTGCTGGGTTTCCTTCCGCGTAGTGTCGGGTCACTACGAAACCCTACAGCTTGCGACTGGGCTGATCATCCGGCCATAGGCCTTGTTTAGTTCATGGTGAACTTAGATGCTAAGTTACCTCAGACTTTGGAGTATAGGAGAGTAGCCGTCTGTTTTAGGTTCAGGCGGTCCTCTTCTATGGAGAGTAGCCGACTGCAAATGTACAGGCGGCATACCCCTCTGATAAAAGTACAAAGTATTGAAATAATTGCAAGTTTTATTAATAACCCTTGTACAATTACATCATTCAGAAGTAATACTTCTTCAAATTATCTATATTCCATGTCCTAGGTAGGAGCCGGTCGTCTGGTGTTTCCAGGCGATAGTGCCGTCTTTAACCTCATCAAAGATCCGGTAGGGTCCTTCCTAGTTGGGAGTTAGCTTTCCCAACTCATTAGCCCTACCGACTGCTTCCATTTTTTCGTAGTACAAAGTCCCCTACTTTTAGTGGACGCCTGTGTACTCTCTTGTTATACTTGTCATTCTCAGACGGTAGATCTCATGGCGTAAGGTTGCGTTGCCCCTACGCTCGGGAGTGAGTCCAATGCTAGGCGCATGGATTCCTAATTGGCCGCCTCGTCATAACAGCATGACACGAAGAGTCGACTCATAATGCTCAATGGGTAGAACAGCTTCTGCCCCATAGGTCAGGAGGAATGGGGTTTCCCCAGTCGCCCCTTTTTCAGTCGTCCTTATGGCCAGAGAACATGTGGTAGTTCGTCTGCCCATAGGCCGCCTGCTTTTTCAATCTTTTTCTTGATACCGTGAGAGATAATCTTGTTGAACGCTTCTACCTGGCCGTTTGTTTGGGGTCAGCCAACTGATGCAAAGTTGTATGCAATTCCTTGATCCCCCAGCCAGTTCTTGAGAACAGGCGTCTCGAACGGAGGACCATTATCAAAGACCATTGACATAGGCACCCCAAATCGTGTAATGACGTTCCTCCAAATGAATGAGATAACGTCCTTGGTCTTTATACCTTTGGTAAAGTAGTCGACTGCTACCAGGATGTATCTCCGGCTGCCTGTTGCAGGTGTATACAGACCCAAGACGTCCATGCCCCACTTGGCGAATGGTAAGGGCTATGTATGGCCGTCAGATTAGTGGTCGGACAATGAATTATCTTGCCAAACCTCTGACACTTGTCGCATTTTTTCACCATCTCCATAGCGTCTGCTTCCAAGGTTGGCCAGAAATATCCCTGTCGCCTGGTTCTACGAGCTAGGGACCTGCCGCCTACGTGGGAGGCGCAGTATCCCGAGTGCAAGTCTTCTAAGATCTCTCGCCCCTTTTCCGGGGTAACACATTTGAAGAAAGGTTGGAGATAGCCCTTTTTGAAGAGTTCCCCTTTATGCATTTCAAAGTTGGACGCCCGTTTTTTCAGTAAGACCGCCTCTGAGTGAGTAGCCGGTAGGGTGCCGTCTGTTAAGTATGCGCGGATGTCATCCAACCAGGTGGAGCTTCTATCTAGGATCCCAATAGGTTCCTCCTCGATGCTTCGCTTCTCCATTACTTCCCAGAAAACCATCCTTGGTGTGTCGCAGGAAGCTGATGATGCCAGTTTAGAGAGGGCGTCCGCCTGGTTATTCTCGACCCGGGCACTTGATTTAGGTGAAATTCTTCAAGTGTCCCGGCCTCCTGCTTTACCGCTTGTAGGTACTTGATCATAGTCGGATGTGTTGCTTCATAGTCACCATGGTATTGACTTACGATCAGTTGTGAGTCAGAATAGGCGACTATCTTTCTTGCCCCGGCCGCCTTACACATGCGGATGCCAGCCAAAAGGCTTCATATTCCGCCTCATTGTTCGAGGCTTGGAACTTAAACCGTAGGGCGTACTCGTACCTGTTCCCTCAGGGGACTGACATATGACGCCTGCTCCACAACCGTTCATTGTAGAGCTCCCGTCCACATAGACTTTCCAGACTTGCTCAAAGTTCTCTGGATTAGTCGGCCTGGTTAATTCTACTATGAAGTCAGCGAATGCTTGCCCCTTCACTTCTTTCCTTGGCTCAAAAGTGATCTCTAGACTTTGGATCTCGATGGCCTATTTGATCATCCGGCCTGACGACTCCATGGTTGTCAGTGGCCGCTTAACTGGTTGGTCAGTGTAGACCACAACCGGATGTGCCAAAACTATAAGTCTTCAATTTTTTAACTACCATGAAGAGGGCAAGGCCAAACTTCTCCACCATTGGATACCGTAACTCGGAATTCTTTAGGACGTAACTGATAAAGTAGACCAGGAGCTGGCAGTCGTCCCTCTTAGCAAGGAGGACGGCACTAAGAGCATGGTCAAAGATTGCTAAATACATGTATAGTACTTCCTTGGGTAGAGGGCTGACCAGCCTTGGCAAGGAGTGTAAATGTTGCTTTAGTTTTCGGAAGGCCGCCTCTACATCCGGCCCCCATTCAAACATGGTCTTCTTCTTGATAGCTTGAAAAAAGTAAAGACACTTGTCGCCCGACCGGCTGAGGAATCTCCCCAATGCCGCCAGGCACCTTGTAAGCCTTTGAACTTCTCGGACAGCGCGGGGCGACTGCATATCTATGTCCACTTGTACCTTCTCAGGGTTAGCCTCTATCCCCCTTTGATTGATTAGAAATCCGAGGAACTTACCAGACTCAACACCAAAAACACATTTCTTGGGATTGAGCATGACCTGGTGCCGCCTGAGTGTGGTGAATATTTCTCCGAGATGAGCTAGATGGTCCGTCCGGAGTTTAGATTTAACAATCATATCATCTATGTATGCCTCCACATTCCTTCCAATCTGGTTGAAGAAGACCGTAGTTATCATTCTTTGGAAGGTTGCAGGCGCATTCTTTAGTCTGAACGGCATGACAGTATAGCAAAACAACCCTTGATCTGTGACAAAGGCCGTCTTCTCTTGATCCTTCTTCCACTGGGGTATCTGATGGAAGCCTGAGTAGGCGTCTATGAAGCTCATCAAAGCATGGCCGGCTGTAGAGTCGACCAAGTGGTCGATCTTTGCGAGCGGGTAACTGTCTTTGGGACATGCCTTTTTTAAGTCTGTGTAGTCTACAGACATGCGCCAGGTCCCATTCGACTTTTTGACAAGTACTACATTCGCTACCAATTCTGGGAAGTAACATTGTCGAATGAATCCTGCGTCTAGAAATTTCTTAACCTCAACGGCTGCCGCCTGGCTTCGTTCTTCGCCATGGTTCCTCTTCTTTTGCATGACCGGCTTCTTTTCTGGATCCACAACGAGTTTATGTACGGCCAGATCCGGGCTTATGCCTGGCATCTCTTGAACTTCAAATGCAAATATATCTTTGAATTCTCTTAACAATTGGTGGAGGTCAGTACCAAGTTCAGCAAAAGCAATCGTCCCAACTTTAATAATTCGCTCAGGGCGAGAATCATCCAAGACTAGGTCTACGTGTTCACCAGCCGGCTGAGGGCGAAACTCATCTGACCGCTCCTCGGCCAAAAATTTCTATTGTTTTTCTTTTCTCTCGGCCTCCATATGGGTGGCCTTTCTTTTCTTGTCGGCTGCTATTGGGGTAGGCTCGGCTCCTTTCACTTTCTCAAGGTCCGTAGTCTCTTCACTGGGGCCGGATGCTACCACAGTGGGCTTAATATCAGAGAAGTAACATTCCCTGGCCATCTTCTGGTCTCCCTTTAGGGAGCCGACTGTTCCATCATCTTTCTCAAACTTGAGAAGCATGAGAGATGGAATGATAACAGCTTTTGAATTATTCAGGGTGGGTCGCCCTAAGATCATGTTGTAGGCCGACAGTTCTTCGACCACCAAGAATCGGACCACCATGTGACGGTCCTCCCCTTTCTCACCTAGGCAGATAGGCAGATCCACCCGTCCAACTGGGTGTACGACCCCTCCTCCAAATCCCACTAAGCGATGGGAGACCGAGTGTATGCTGTCGGGCTTGTACTTGAGCTTTGCCAAGTACTTGTTGCTGATGAGATCAGATGAACTCCCGGTATCTATGAGAATCCGACCAACTCTCTGGTTGGCCACCTTGCATTCAATTACAATGAGGTCGTCATGCGGCCCCTTGATTCCCCCGAAGTCTTCCTCAGTGATAACAACTTCTAGAAATGAACTTTTGGAGGTCCGTCCCTGGTCGACGGAGTTAACATCCAGACGCCTGATGTTGTCCTTATTGCCCCGGATAGTTGGGCCTCCCTCTGCGAAGCCGCCTGCTATTGTATAGACTAGCGCTTCGTCAGTATCAGAGCTTTCAGCAGGTGTCGCCCTCTTCCGGTCCGCCTGTTTCTGTTTGGGGTGTTGGGTACCCTTTGATTTCTTGACATAGGAGTTGAGATCTCCTTTGTCTACAGGCGGTCCAAGAGGCGCTTGAGGCTGATGCACTCATTGGTGTCATGACCAATGTCCTCATGGTAATAGCAATATTTATCTTTGTTCCGATTGTTGACGGAACTCTTCATGGCGGCCGGCTTCTCAATTGAGAGTCGGTCCTTGATTTCCTTGAGGATGGCATAGTTATCCTTGTTAAACTCATACTTGGGGGAGTATGGTTTAAATTCCTTCTTCTTCTTCTGGGATGGCTGTTCAAAGGAGTCGGCCGCCCAGACTTCTTTTCTCTTTTTCTCTTCTTTATTGGCCGACTGCTTTGGCCGGCTCTCTCTTCTGTCGGACTTTTTGTGGTCCGACTGCTTTCCAACATTCCAGAGGTCAGTCGCCTGAATGTAGGCGTCCGCCTCCATCATTGCTTCTTGGAGGGTGGTCACCCTTTTTCTGACGAGGTCGAATTTGAAGTTCGACTCGTCCTTCAGACCTTTGAAAAAGTCTGTATAAGCTACTTTATCAGGTAGTCCTTGTATCTGAATTCTCATCAGATTGAACCTCTTGATATAAAAGCGCAGTCCCTCTTTCTCTCCCTGATGTATTCCCCCCAGATCAAGGGTGGTCTTCTTAGCAGGAATGTTCATTGCGAAGTTTGATGTGAACAAGTAGGCGAAGGTCTTGAAATTGTTAATACTCCCGGTCGGCAAGTTGCCGAACCATTGCTGGGCGACGCCCTTCAATGTGGTCGGGAAACACTTGCACCATGTGGCGTCATCCAACCCTTGGAGGTACATAAGGTTGATGTATGCCATCAAGTGGTCTTCTGGGTTGGTAGTGCCATCAAGGAGGTATTATGTTGACTGTCTTGGATATCAGACGTAGAGGCCGACTCTGACAGTCGGTCATTCTTCTTCTGCTCGAGCAACATTCGAGCATCAGAGTATGTTCTCTTTGACCCGTCCGGCTGAATATGACGGATGGGCTTTCTCTTCCCTGGTGAGGGGAAGCGGTACTTAGTTAGGTCGATCACTGGCGCCTCCCTCTCCCTAAGCTTAGGGTAAGGAGTCGCCTCCCGATCCTTTACAAGCTTCTTCCTCCCAGATTGGGAGGGTCTTCTGGCCGACTGTTCCTTTGGTGAAACGGTCGCCCTTTTGTTGATAAGCTCTTAGATCTCCCCCTTGAAACTATTCATGAAGGTCATGAGTTCGTTTCTAGTTATGGGGGCAGATCCCTCGGCCGCCTGTTGATGATCAAGCGGCTGGCCGCCTGGTTTACTAGATCCAGGCAGGTAGTCCTCCCATTCCCTCCTTTCGGTGGGACGGGTGCGTCGAGCTCTTAAGGTCCCATCAGAGGTCGTATGAGTCTCGACTTCAATTTCATTGTCAGTATCCTGGTCCGTCTGAACCAGAGGGTCGTTCGTGGGACGCTTCTCACTTAGAATCGGTACAGACTGTGATTCCATCTCGAAAGTACTCTCCCCACAGACGGCGCCAAAATGTTTCGGGGTTTTTTGATGTCCTACGGGAGAGTTACAAATTCGAGATTCGATCTGTGCGCCTGTACATGCAAAACAACGGAAACTCCGGTTGGTGGTAGCTCCGCCTCCGACGATCAAGTTAGAAAGTGTTTTAGGAGTAATAGGTGCGGAAAGTAAAGGTGATCTGGTTCCTCTAAGGGGAGGAATGATCAAGGCGTGCAATTAATGCTAAGTCTGGTCTAGCAATTTAGTATGCACGGGTGTTTAGGCTTTTCTCTTGGTGAGATGATTAATTAATTCTAAATGTGTTTAATGAAGGCTAATTACTGTATTTATAGCCTAGAAATACGCGCCTAATACTAGGTTAAATGGAAAACCTAGGACTGATTGAGCTTGCCTCGGGATTCGGGCCCAGTTAGCCGTTTTCCAGGTTGGCAGATAGTGGGCCACGTGGCGTGGTGCGATTGGTCCATGCTGGACCTCTTGGAGCATGACACGTGGCAGCCCCTGAGTGGCTAACACGTGGCGGGTGCTGACTGGTCCACGTGGCGGGGAAAAATCCCCTAAACAGTTTCCATCTAAAAATCCGTTAGTGGGTGGTGAAACCAAAATTTTGGGATTTTTGGTGGTGTTATAATAAAACTTTTTTTTTACAGGTGTTATTATCAAAAACGGGGTTTTTATTGGGTGTTATTTTCTAATTTGGCCTAATATTAATTATACATTAATATTACTAATCGGAAGCGGCCTCCACCTAGGCATTCCGGTCACTTGACCTCACTGAAGAATTAGCTTTCTAATAATTCCAAACCTTCTCGGAATAATACACTTGTTGGAAGGGCACCATTCCTTTCAAAAACAAGCCCCATAATTCTTGGATCCCCCATTGGCCTACCTAGTCCTTGCATCGCGTCGAGCTTGAAATCCGACGTTTGAGTTCGGAAAAATATTTATCGATGTATTTGCGCCTTTTGGCTTAATATGCTCCATAGTTTGGTTACGCGATTAGGTGTGACCCATTAGGCTCAGTCAACAACAAGTTGTGAGATTAACAATATTAATCTCACTGATCGGAAGTGGCCTCTAGCTATGCATTCTGATCACTTGGCATAACTAAATAATTAGCTTTATTTATTAATTTTGAACCCTGTATGGGAAAAATACACTTGTTCGACAAAATGTGTACAGACAACCACTTATCGGTAGTTGGTTGTCGGTGTTACCATCACTGACAGTTTTTGATGATTCATCTACTATTTTCGGCCATCAGTGATTAGTTGTTTTCTTGTATTGTTATGTTGTGTAATCAACTAATCACAATATTAACAATTACATGTGCATTTAATATTCAACTGACTTAGCATAATCTAATTTGAAGCGAATTCAACTCTTGTTTATATGTCTTTTCAGTTGCAATTTATACATGTCACTATAAGAACTGAAGAAAGGCCAATTCAGGCAGTATTGTCATTCAGGTTCAATTTAGTTCCATCATCCTCGCACCCTCTAGTCATGTTTTGTGACAACATGTAATTAGCGATCTCATGAATTGTAAATAGGATACCTTTATGAATTAAAAATCGTAGTTGCCTTTGTCCTTTTCATTAAAGTGAATAAAGTCCAAAGCAACTTACAAGCTACTTACAAACTGGTTGGCGGTTGTGTACTTGTTTGTTGTCCTTTCAGTCTAATATCATTTTCGCATCTTCTTCCGTTAGGTACACTTCTTACAACGCCTACAAGTTGAAGCTCTTTTTAGACACTAGCCTTGGAGTGCATATCAGCGCATAGCACCTATTGACAAACGAAGTGTATAAGAGGGCAGAAGCGTAATTTACCAGGCATTAGAAAACTTGAATATTCCACTTAACTGTGCTAGTGGTACATTTAATACTCCGAAAATGTACCACTGAAATCACATGGGTACATTTAATGAAGGTGGTACATACGTTTTGCACTTTATATTGTACCACTAGAAAACCAATGCCATCCTATACATTTTCTAAGCACATAGGTGCTATACGCTAATATTTATTCCTAGCCTTGTATCAAATGATTATGTCCCATTGTTATATTATTTGATATTTATAGCTCTTAAGAAACGTATTTTCCTTGGTATTATGACCTAAAAAGGTATGATTTAATTAGGTGCCCACTATATGCATGACACATGTCTAACACTTCGCCATTATCCGAGGCTTCTCAAGATTTCGACCCCTATGGCCTTTGTGTGCTTTTCATTAGCAAATCTTCTAGTGTCACGTGCCAAACTCTGATTGGCATAAATATCGTTGAGCTATAAGACACGAGTGACCTTTTCCTTAAACCACATAGGTAGGGTAACTTTTGCCCTAAATACAGCCCTTAGAGTTATGTATGTCAAAATCCTTACTTATTTTCAACAGAATTTATATTTTAAAATGACTAATATAAAGTTGGTAACAGGGAAAGTCAATTTGTGGTATATAAAATAATACTCCCTCCGTCCGTTACTGATAGTCCCGTATGGCCAATTTTAAGTCCCAAAATTATAGTCCCATTTGCTTTTTTCAAGTACCATTAATATTAATTTTTTATCAAAATTCCCTCCAATTTGCATCAATATTTATGCAAATTTAATTTTCCCATGTAAATTTTGCTTTTCCATTACTTTCTCTCTCTACTTTTTTGCATACCCAATGTAAATTTATTTTTCCAATTTACTTTTACTGCTTATTTATGTTTATTAATTCCCGTAAAAATTGCCCATAAAGGACTATCATTAAAGGACAGAGGGAGTACTTCATATGTCTCCAAACTGAAGTACTTGTTTTGCCGTTACTAAATTTTTCATCCCTAAATTTGAAATTGAGTCTTTAAAACTTATCAGAAACGAATAATGATGCATCCACTTAGTTCCAAAGCCAGTAAACAATTTGAAGCCAAGTCAATAACCCCAAAGGGACAATATGCTTTTTTCTCTTCGTTAAGATGGCAGTTTACAGATTTCAAAACTCAACTGTGAGACCTTTCAGAAAAGGTTAAAGATGTATCACTTAATTCCAAATTCAGTAGACCCAAAAAACCTACTTCAATGGCAAACTCTGCCAGGAAATGACCAACAGTTATCGAACCACAGTTTTTGTATAGGCTTTCGAATTCGATGTATAATTTGTCGCAACAGCTTTAATGCCGCTCTTACAAGTCAGTATTCCTTGAAAATGAGGGCAATGGCACTGCTTCTTGTGGTCGAAGGATCACAAGAACAACAAACATTCCAAACATAGGGAGGATCACAAGCCATTTCAATAGTTTGTAGTAATACATGTGAAATGTAAGCGAGAATTCATCCGAGAAATAGAGACCATGGGAGTCCACCATTTCAATTATTACTGTACCGGTCGTCCTTACACTGACTGTTGGCAACTTCATACGATATTTTCCTGGCTTATCATACATCTGATTTTGTTTTATGCTCCTCTCTCCTTGAAAATTACCAGGAACAAGTAAGGTAACCTACATTAGTAGAGCATCATCAGGTACAGAAAACATTTATACAGGATCAAGTATACCAAAAACTTAAAAATACAAATAAAAAAAGAAGCAAACTTACCGTGACATTATATGGTGCTTGTGTACCAGATGGATGTCTATAGGCATCAACAATTTCAAACTCGATCCAAAAGTTCTTCCCTTCTTCATCGCGGAAATTTCTATGTGAAGGCAAGACATAAATCCCCTCCCGGTTGAATCGACTAGCAACATTGTTCCTTCCTTGATAAGCTGATCTCCATGACTATAAAAGCAAACTAAATTAGAAAAATAATAATAATAATGTTTAATAAAAAGCTAAAGGTACTAATTGTTAGAGTTCCAGCAATGTAAAATTCCCAGTAGCTTCAAATGTGTGTCTCAATATCTTCTCACCTTCAGCACATGATGCGGAGATGGAGTAGAGAAGCAAAATACATTTCCATTCATAGTTGTTACAATAAGATCAAGATCATCACCACCATCAACATTATCAGCCAAAACCATGCTGTACCTGTCATCGAACCAGTTGATGCCCTTGACGATTAAGAATATAATTATTAAATAGCAAAGATTTAGGAAACATGAAACAAGCAGTTCATATAAATCTTACGAAGTTTCACCAATATCAACAACATCTGCACAAGATGTTGGTCCATCAATGAGATATAAATAACCGTCAAATGAAGTTGTGACAATGGTGAGTCCCTTCTTTTTCTCTCCCCGTTTGCTCATATCAACAAGAAGAGCCTGATTCATAATTCTTCCATTTGCTCTATAAGGATATGGACGAACATGTTTCCCATCTTTGCCACTAAGTACATATATATTTCCAGATATAGTCGGAACCACAATATCTGTATGGCCATCCCCATCCACATCACCGATAACAGGACCCTGGTTTAGAAAAGTGTCAAGACATGAGGTTTTGAATAACTCATTCAAATTGATACCTTCAAGAACCTACAAAGCCTAACATAAACCAAGTTTGGTAATTGCACCATTCTTATGCAATTAAACTGATACTGGCCACAAGATCTGGGTTTTTAACCTATTACCACCAACCTTAAAAAATTGCCACCACAAAAAGGAAAAGTTCAAGTCTATTGATAATTAGAAGCAAACAGGAAATGACATCTCATAGACAATTCAAATCATCATCTATACCTCATTCACCTCTGATAGTTAGCCACACCCCCGCCCCACTCAACCCACCCAAAATACAAAAAGAGGAAACAGTAGAATATATATACCATGCTACATTTTTTTTTTATTGTAACACGGATACTTTTGGCATTTTTTCTTCTAATAAAAGCACATATCATTATAATACTATAATAAAAGCACTAATCTTATCATAGAAACACATTGGTACCTTATTATAATAACATAATGAACATAAAATACAACATAATAAAAGCAGATACGCAATTATTTACTCAGTTGCATGTAGATATTCATACAATCAGGTAATTAATTTAAGAGGAATAGTCTTCACAACTTGCTTAAATAATATTTTTATCAATTTTAAACAAAGTAATGAATAAATAACAATAGTAAACTTCATCCATTTCAAAATAATTAGCATTGTTGAGTTTTTGCAATTACTCATATTGAGTTGTATTTATATTAAGATGTAAAACAAACATTATCATGTAAGATGTTGCTACATTAATTTTAATGTACTTCATTCTTTTTCAATCGCAACATTAGATATTATACACTAGAACTAAAGCTACTTTGATCGTCTTTTGGGATTTATACATTGGGATACACAATTAAAACATAGTCATGTAAGATCTTGTTGGATTCGTCTCGATAAATAATTTCAAAATATAAACTTTATATAATTTTTACTATAACTAAAGATATTACATGTAAAAACTGTGTATTGACAAGTGTGAAAACTCTAACGTTGCAATTTAAAAAGCGGAGGAAGTATATTCTAATGATAGTAAAGTTTGTGTAACAAGAAAATTGATAATAAAGTTGATTTAAATATTTATTACTCTATGAAATTTGCACCCACGTCAATTTTATTAATCCTTGAAAACAGATATATGGATTGAAATGTGTAACCACATTTATTTTCTAACCTTTAAAATTTCCTTATCCCATAGTTATGTATCATTATTAATTGCAAATTAATAAATCTACTCTTAGAATTCACATTTCTTAATTCCTGTGAAAATTTCAAAACAAGCACTAGGCAAAGGGAAAAATATATAATTACCAAGTGTGGTCTTTCATTGAGTCGATAATAGCCATAATGTCATGAGTCATAGTTTCAGTGGCAAATCCACTTCCCTTGTTTTATGTGGTCGGTGCATTATGGCATTCTACATCTTGTACTCACTCCATCCCCAAATATAAGTCTCATTAAATTTTTGCATAAAAATCAAAAATTGCTAAGGATCTAGGGTACATGTCTTACATCTAAAAAGCACATATTCTAAAGATATAAGTACATATCATAAAGAGATACGTACAAACCCATCTTATTTGAAAAAAATTAGTATCTTCTTTGTTTCTTTGTTTTTTACAACAATTAAAGGTACGTGTTATTATTTTATAAGGTACATGTCCAAAACCTAAAAGGTAAATGTCATTAAATTATAAGGTACATCAAAAAAAATATAAAATCTACAAAATTGGAATTATGTTTTTCTTTTTTTTTTTAATTTTAAAGTACTAGTAATAAGTCTATAAGGTACATAAAAGGTAAGTATCATTGAGCTACAAGATACATTGGATTAAAAAATATGAGGGAAAAAAAATAATAATATATTTTTCAAAAAGGAACATTTAAAAAAAAATTAGGTCAAAGAATAAAAAAAAGTAGTAAATAAGTTTTCTTATTTATTAAATAATAAAGTGCTAGTAAAAAATTAAGGTACCACAAATGATAAAAGTTACATATCATTGAGCTACTAGATACATAACATTAGAAATATAACAAATATAAATATAATAAAATTAATATTTTTAAAAATAATTAAAAATTTGATGTACTATTTTATCTTTATGACATGTGTATACAATTAAAATGAGACTATTATGTAGTAATAAAGTTAAAATGACACTATTATGTAGGGAAGAGATTTTTGGAAAAAATAGAATTTTAATTTGGGGCAGAGGGAGTATATCCAATCAAAGATTGAATCTAAAATGTTTCTTTAAAAATTGGAGAACCTAAAAATGATACTACATAAAAGCCTCTCAATTCCGAAACAACCACCTATTTTGGCTTTCTGATGTCTCTCACCCATCATTAACTGACCATTTGCCAATTGGAGTTAAATTGAGGCCTACCTGAGGAATTAGACTTTTGACATGTGTTTCCCATATTTCCTTTCCTTCAGCATTCCAAGCAGCAACATTTCCATGTACATCAGAAGTCACTAATTCGATTTTTCCATCGTCATTAATATCTTCCTGCCACCACAGCTCCTTGAATTTCGGCCATTTCAAGAGGGAAATTGTCTCTTACCTTACCTGGATAGAATAGCAGAAAAAATGAAAAATGAACAAAAATGGCACATAGACAAGCAATTCAAACAAAAAGCTTTGCAGCCAGTAACTCTCTATTTCAGAACTAAGAATCAATAATCTAGCCATGTGAGCTTGTACTATATATGATATACAAATTATTACTGCACTTAGAAGATTGAGTCTTTGAAGCCAAAAGATTTCTTACAACAGTAGCTTTAGGTTACCACTGTCCATGATTCAAAAAATAATAATAATAAGGTTACCACTCTCCAAAGAGTGACTTGAGGTCACAACTTTCCTACGAACTCTCTCACAATCTGGCTGCCTCCTCCCTTCTCATCTCTCTCTACTTATACACCATTTAAATCCCTAGGATGATTCCTGACTAGCTTTTGTCTCATGTCCATTGGTGGCAACTCTTTATATTTTTAATAATATTACTAAAAAAATTACTATACTACCCATAATGCCCTTCTTTAGGTCAGTTCATAACTTTACCAGCCACCCAAACATCCGCCTCACCCTCAAGGTAAATGGATAGTAGTAATTGAAGTTCAACTTCCAGCCTCTAAGGTAATGAGTAATTCCCCCTTTGATGCCTGGTTTCCAATGCCTATAAAGCTCATCAGGAGGTGGAAGTAAGGTTTGGGTGGAGTTAGTCTTTTTACTTGGGATTGAAAAATTGTGGTTGGAAAAAATACATTGGACAATTTGGTTTAATCTTTGGGCATATAAACTGAAGGATGTTTTGGGTGTTTTGGGGTCACAGCTTATACTGAAGTAGTGAGAGTAGATAAGGAAGAATAGGGTAACAATGGTATTGAGAAAATCGGGTGGTAAATTGGGATGAAGTGACCTGAGTTTACTAAGCCCATTGGGAAGGCTCTTCTCATAAAATGAAGTGGATTACAAATAGGTTGGTGTTCTCATTCTCTCCATGAATAATTAGTTTGGCAAGCATTTCATCCTTTTAAGCTGCAGCTGACTTTTATTTAGTGATGTCATACCTTTGGCCTTTTACCATCTGGCCTCTTGCCCTCTTATGATATTTTCTGAATTTATCTTGCTCCCTGGCCAACATAAGACTGAGCAAGGTTTGTCCTATTCATCTTTTCTTCAGTCTCTCTATCTAGAACCTTCTACAAAGCTTCTTTGATGATTAACCAGGCAACCATACTTCACCAGAATTTTTTGCCGACAAAGAAGGGTGAACCACACCGGTACTGCACCGGAGTTTTATCCAAGTCTGCACCTGACCCACTTGCTCCTGATACGCCTTTCATGAATCCCCCTCCTCTAATCTGGCAACAAATTCTGGTAGTTCCACCTCCATACTTACATCTTCTGGCCAAGAAACTTGGATCACCGCCGGATCCACTACCATTGGCACCACCTCTCTCAAAATTCTTCCAGGTGAACCACTTAAGACACCATCAAATTTATTTCCCAATCTACTACCCTCAAAATTGCTGTGAACACCACCAGCAAGTCAATGAGGTCCACCATCATCTCCGGTGATACCACCTCGATTTCCACCAGCAATTTCATCACCTGCAACAACATACCTGATTTCCTCCTCCACATCTGGTGGCATCATGCTTGGTGGTTATAACTCCAATTTCTCTAGCTCAATTCCCTCATCATCGGAAGCTTGATAGTCAGTGAGTTGTTTGCACCTCGTTTGTTTCTGCTACCTATTTCTTTTCCTAAACCACCCCAAATCGGCTTGACGATCTTCTTTCTCAGTCTTCATTGTAGAAAATCCCAAATCTCTTTCAAGGTTTTCGATCGTTTTCTTTGTGAATTCCTTCATCCGTGAGAATCTCTGAAATATCTTATCATTTTCTGCTCAAATGAATGTGACTGAACCACTGGAGTAGTTGGTCGCACCTGCAAGGAGTCGCTGGTAACAAACCACAATGTTATGCCACTAATTAAACGGGCATCGCTGATGTTCACATTTGAACCACTGCAACACGTCTTTTGTCACATCCGATGATGGTAGCCTTCAATTTCGCCTCCTCATTCAACTGGAAAAAATTGAAGGAATCGTCTAATTGAAGAATCCAGTCTTCCAACTTTTAGTAATTTCTTCCATTAAATATTGGAAGTAGAAGCTCTCGCTGGATTCTAAGCTCTTCAACGCGATAAAAAATGCGAAGATCTCTTTTGCTTAAGAAGCATGCAAACTCCTCTTAGATCCATCTTTACATCTGCTACCTCATACTTCTTCCAGCCACCTCCATTTTATTTTTTGCTTGCGCACAAAAACTCAGCAACCTAATCTCAAGGAAATAACTTTTTGATACCATTTGTAATAAATAATAATAAAAAAAAAAAAAAGGAGAGTTGCAAAGAAAGATTGAATATGGTTGACATCAAACCAAAAGATTTCTTACAAAGGTACTTTAGGCTACAACTCTCCAAATAGTGACTTAGAGTCACAATTCTCCAAGGAAATATTCCATCCGTTTCAAAATAATCTCTCACTTTCCATTTTGTTTGTTTCAAAATGATCTTCCCACTTTCGATTTTAGTTCCTCACTTAACCTTATTATTTTCCCATATTTACCTCATTTTAATGGTCCTAATCCAAAAAATGGACCCAGCGTACTTTATTCTAAAATAATAAGTGGTCTAAATGTACTTTATCCCAAAAAAGGATGGTCTCATTGTACTTGAATGGTCTAAATGTACTTTTTTCATGATTTTTCCCTTACCTTAATTTACACAAAAGATTCCAAGTGAGAAGATCATTTTGAAACGGATGGAGTATCTCATAATATGTTAACCTCCTTTCTCATCTCTCTTTATTTATATACACCAATTCAATCCTTAGGATAATTTTACATTAGCTTTTGTCTTATGTGCACAGGTGGCAACTCTCTCTATTTATAAAAAATCTAATAATTAATAATATAATAATACTAGACTACCCATAACGCCCTTCTCTAGGTTTGAGAGAATTTATGTGACCAATGTTGACTTGGATGTCAATTCAAAAGGCACATGTCATACAAACCGTTTGATTGCTAGTGATTGGTTTGGCTAAAAAATAAATAAATAATATAAATATGGATAAATTGTCATGATTAATCCCAACTTTGGATTATTTTATATTAATCCAAACTTAATACCCTGTCCGCCAATAACAGTCACAACCGGTCATCCAATCTAATATTACAGGTTACAAGACACGTGTCAGCATATGATTGGTTTAAAAAAAATTAAAAAGAAATAGATAAAAGTCAAAAATTTTAAAAAAAAAAAAAAAATCAAACAAACAAACCAAAACCACCCATGGCTTGCTTGCTGCCGCCCAAGGCCAGCCCGACCCCCTTCCGGCCGCCGCCCAAACCCCTTCCCTCCCTCTGTTCCGGCGCTGCCAAACCACCCTCCTCTTTCCCTTTGACCATCGTTGCCGCATAGATCAACCTCCTTTTCCTTTTCTCTCTCTCCTCCCTTTACCATCGTCGCTGGTGACGGCGAAGCCTCGAGGACGACGGTTGCTGGATTTTGGGGAATTGCTGGCGGTGACAACGAAGCCTCAAGGAATTGTTTGGGGATTTTGCTGCCTATAATATTAGGGTAAGTGTTTGGGATTTGGGGTTGGGATTTTGGGATTTTGCTAGATTCATCCGGCGGCGGTGGGGGGTTAGGGTTTAGGGAGGGGTCGAGGGATCGCTACGGCCGGTGAAGGAAGGGTCAGAATCGCTCTAGTCAGGGAAGGAGGGTGCTGCAGTCGCCGATGGGTTGTCGTAGTCAGGGGAGGGGGGAGGGGGCAGGTGGCTGTGCGGTGGGGTGAAGGTGGTTTGGTTAAGGGGAAAGGGAGGTGGTTGTGAAGTGGGGGTGAACGTGGTTTTGAACCTTTTGGTTTTGGTTTTGGTTTTTTTTTTTTTTTTTTTTTGTCTAATCACATGACATGTGTATATTAAACTTTAAAAAAAAAAAATTACCTACATTATGAGTGGAAGAAGTATAAAGTTCAGATTAATAAAAAATAATCCAAAGTTGGGATTAATTTAGGCGGATGAGGCAAAATTGGGATTAATCATGGCAATTTTTCCTATAAATAAATAATAATAATTTTTTCAACGATAGTCACAAATGGGAGGCCATTGCCCATTGGAAGAGCAATTAAGGCATGTACAAAAAATTGGGATATTCACGATAAGCTCGTATTATCACGGTTGACAATGCTAGCTCTTGATGTGAATCAAAAGGGGAATTCTTTTGAAGAACCAATTACATTGATTTTGAGTCCAATAGTCAAGGATGGGTCACTTGCTTGGTTATCAAGGAAGAAGTAAGGGAGTTGTTACCAGGGTGCCACGCGCCGGCTCCTTGGCTCCGGCATGAGCCCAGCTACACGCCGGTAAGGGCGCGTGTCCTTAGTGGCGGCGCGTGCGGTGGTCTGACAGCGGCGATACGAAATGGAAGAAATTCCATCCTTAGTTTTCTCTAGAGTTTTGCTTGCAAGATTTTACCTTTAACTTGAAAAGGTTTTTCTTGGTTTAAGCACTTAGGATAAGATTAAATTTCTGTTATTTAGTTGTTATAAACTTCCTAAGGTTATTAGGAAAGTTTTTAGTTAGTTAATTAGAGTTGGATTAGGATAAGTTTTCCTATTCTAGTTAGAAGTAGTAATTTCTATTCTAGTTAGGATACTTGGGGAACAAGGTTAGGAATCCTTGTAGGAGTAGAATTAGTTGCTCCTATGTCTATAAATAGGGGTAATTTTCGTGCTTTAGATAGATAAGAAAATCAGATTAGTTTCAATACAAATTGTCTAACTTTGTTTAAACTTTTCTTTGCTAGTTTTCAATTCAAGGAGTTGTTTAGATAATTAGAACGTTCAATTCTTAGTTCTAGGAGTAGTCTAAGTTTTGTTCATCAAAATACTTAGTTCCAGGAGTGGTTAGGTAGTTTGAATAGGCATTGAATTCGTTCCGGGAGTGGTCGTTTTCAAATTCATATCCGGTTCGTTGTTCTTATATTGTTCGATTTTCTTAGAAAATTCGAAGGCTTGTGTTACTTGTGTCATTTTAGATTCTTTTATTAAGTTAAGGGGTTTGAATCCACATCAAATTGGTAGGGTTTTTGATCGTTTTATAGCTCATTCAAATCGCACTTGTTCTCGGAAAAACAGTTTTTTCCGTCAAGGCTCGTTCTCCTTCATTATGAGGTCTTTTTAGGTGATTCTTTTTTTGAATTTGGGTGAAATTTTGTCTAATTCTACCTGTAAAATTTCAGAATTTTTCGAGTTTTTTTTGCTATTAAACTGGACTGTTTTTCTGCAACTCTGTCAGTTTTGGTCCTATTTGATACTTATTGCTCTTTGTGTGCAAATTTTGTTCCAAGTTGTGCTGTGATTTTTGTGGGTTATTCCTGTGTGTTTTGGGGTCTTTTAAGTCTGTTTGTTTCACATAATTATAGAGGAAGTTTCAAAAAAACTCGCGGATGATTTCGCAAGGTTACAAGATAGTACGGAAGAATGTTTTAATGCTTTTCTCACGATTATCGCTTGATAACAAGAAAAAGAAGAAAAAACATGATGATAGTGATAGTGATGCTTCTAGTAGTGATGATGAATGATAATAATAAGCATAAGATCGATGATAAAGGTATCTTGATGATTTTACGGGTCTAGGAAGCCCGAAGATTTTCTTGAGTGGGTGAGAGTGCGAGACAATTAGAGAAAATTTCATGTTATAAGGGTTTGATGATACTAAATGTTTCAAAATTGCTTATATCGACTCACAAAGAATGCGGGACTTTGATTCGATAATTTAAAGGCTCGACGTGCTAAAGCAGGGAAGGATAAGATCAAGACATGGACGGTTTTGAAGAAGAAGATTCGTTCTAATATACCTTCCACATGATTTCGAACAAATCTTATACGTGAAACTTACTATGTTGTCACAAGATACTAAGAGTGTTAATGAAATATTTGCTGAATTTGATAAACTAACCTCTCTTTGTGATTTAGAGGAGAAAGAACCATTGCGGATTGCTTGATTCCTCAAGGGTCTTAATCGGCCTATTGCTAAGAAGATTGAATTGAGTACTTACGAGTCATTCAATGATGTGTGCAAACTAGCTTTGAAGATTGAAAGTCATTGGCTCGAAGATAAGAACACTTGTGCAAAAACGTTTTAGTACCAAGATCTCACAAGGAACCGAGACAAACATATATTTTCAACAAACCTATCAAAACTAGTTCCAACGTGTACAAAGGAGAAAGTTCGAAAAATGGAGACAAGAAGGTCGTCAAGGTGTCCAAAGAAGAATTTGAAAGCCGAATTAGGTGTTCTAAGTGTCAAGGAAAGGGACATAGGTCGGATTAATGTCCTACGAAGAAGGCTCTTACAATAAAGCAATATCGACAAATGGAAGAAGAAGAGGAACACATAACTTCGAGTGTGAAGATGAAGAATTCGGAGATAAGGTAATGCACACTAATGAAGAAGAAGAGGAGGAGGCTTCTCCCGAAAGTGATGATAATATACTTGTAGTAAGGAAGATCCTTCATGTCGAAGCTACCCCCAACAAATCTCAACGTGAAAGTTTGTTTCATACTCGTTGCAAAGTAGGTGATGTAGGGTGATCATTGATAGTGGTTCGTGTACCAATGTAGCGTCTACAGAGATGGTTACTAAACTCCAACTTCCTACAAGAGATCATACAAAACCATACAAGTTGAGTTGGCTTGATGATTCGAAGGGACTTCATGTGAAGAAACAAGCCTTGGTGAGCTTTTCCATTGGCAATTACAAAGAAAAGTAATGGTGTGATGTTATCCCTATGAGCGTTTGTCACCTTCTCTTAGGAAGACCATGGCAATTTGATCGACAAGTGACACATGATGGTGTGTCCAACACATATTCGGTCAAGGTGGGAAACAAGAGGATCAAACTTCTTCCTTTAACTCCTATTCCATGCCGCGTTAAAGATAAAGAAAAGGGGAAGCAAGTCTTGAATGTGTTCTTGAATGCTAAGGACTTTGAAAAAGAAGTTTAAAAGCGAGCTACGGTTTTTGTTTTGGTGGTGAAAGAGATGCAACCTACTAGTTCTTCAACGGATAAGCATGTAGGGGAATTACTAAAAGAGTTCAAGGATGTTTTCTTCCCGGATGAATTACCTAAGGGTTTACCTCCTTTGCGTGAAATAGAGCATGCTATTGATCTTATTCCCGGAGCTCTTCTACCTAATAAGCCAGCATATAGGTGTGCTATAGAAGAGTTGATTGAAAGAGGTTATGTTCATGAAAGCATGAGCCCTTGTGCAGTTCAAGCCTAAGCCTTACTAGTTCCAAAAAAAGATGGTACATGGCGAATGTGTATTGATTCAAGAGCGGTCAACAATATTACTATCAAGTATCGTTTTCCTATGCCTATTTTGAGGACATGCTTGATGAGTTACATGGTTCTACCATATTTTCAAAGATTGATCTTAGAAGTGGCTATCATCAAATGAGGATCCGAGAAGGAGATGAATGGAAGACGGCTTTCAAGATTAAGCAAGGTCTATATGAGTGGATGGTTATGCCCTTTGGTCTTTGCAATGCGCCTAGCTCTTTTATGAGGCTCATGAAAGAGGTACTTCAACCCTTCTTAAACAAATTTATTGTCGTTTACATTGATATATTAGTCTATAGTAGAGATAGAATTGAGCATATTTCTCATCTTAGAAAATTATTTGAGACCTTACGAGAACAACAACTATATGGTAAACTTGAAAAATACTCATTCATGGTCCCTAGTATTTCTTTTCTTGGATATATTATTTCGGGGAAGGGTATTTCAGTGGATCCCGAAAAGGTAGCTGTTATTTCTACTTGGGTGGTGCCTAGAAACATTCGTGAAGCACGTAGTTTTCATGGTCTTGCATCATTTTATAGAAGGTTCATTCAAAACTTCTCTACTATTATGGCACCTTTCACGGAATTGATGAAGAAAGGGGAATTTTTGTGGACTAATGCGGCACAGCAAGCCTTTGAAACCATCAAAGAAAAATTGTGTCATACTCCAGTTTTAGCTTTGCCAAATTTTGATAAATTGTTTGAAGTTGAATGTGATGCAAGTGGGGTATAGGTGCGGTTTTAATCCAAGAAAAACGGCCCATCTCTTATTTTAGTGAGAAGCTAAGTGGCGCAAAGTTGAATTATTCTAACTACGATCATGAGTTCTATGCTAGTGTTCGTGCCTTGGATCATTGGTCTCATTACTTAAGACCAAAGCCTTTTGTGCTACATTCGGATCATGAAGCTTTGAAGTTTATTCATGGACAACAAAAGTTGAATTATAGACATGCTAAATGGGTTGAGTTTCTAACAATCCTTTATCTTTTCTTCGAAATACAAGGAAGGTAAGGCAAATATTGTTGCCGATGCATTGTCAAGAAGATCTTATTTGTAGCTATGGTGGATGCTAGAATTATTGGTTTTGATCACATACTTGATTTATACACAACCTGCCCGGATTTTGCGCAAGAATACAAGGATCTCTCACGCAACTTTGTTCTACAAGATGGATTCTTGTTTCGAGGAAATAAACTTTGTATTCCAGAATGTGGTGTGCGTGAGTTACTTATTAGAGAAGTACATAATGGTGCAATTACGAGTCACTTTGGTGTTCACAAAACAGTTGACATGCTTAGTAAGTATTTCTATTGGCGAAAGATGATTAAAGATGTTCAAAGTGTGATCTCGAGATGTGCTACTTGTCAAAAGGCGAAGAGTTCTTTTTCTAAAGAGTTTATATACTCCTCTTCCGGTAGCTGATTGTCCTTGGGAATAGTGTTAGCATGGATTTCATCATTGGACTATCACGAACCCAAAGGGGAAAGGATGCTATTATGGTTGTAGTTGATAGATTTTCGAAGATGGCTCCCTTTATTCCAATGGCACAAAACGTGTAGCAGATTTATACTTCAAGGAAATTGTTCGTCTTCATGGAGTTCCTAGAACCATAGTTTCGAATCGAGATTCAAAGTTCCTTAGTCACTTTTGGAAGTGTTTGTGGCGGCTTCTTGGAACAAAGCTAATGTTAAGTACTACTCATCATCCACAAAACGATGTCAGACCGAGGTCACAAATCAAAACCTTAGGTACTTTGCTAAGAGGATTGGTTAGTAAGACTCAAAAGGATTAGGATATGCGATTTGCCATGCGAAGTTTGCTTATAATCGTTCTCCTTCATCTACTACTCAACAATCACCTTTTGAAATTGTTTATGGTGTTACCATTCTTGCCTATTGATTTTCTACCATTAAACAACGAAGACATTCATATTGATACTAAGAAGCGGCTTAAAGTTTTCAATAAGACATGTGAACAAGTTAGGGCAAAAATTGAGAAGATGAATAACTTGTACAAAGCTCAGTCTAATAAGAAGCGCAAGCAGCCCTACATTCACGAGAGATTTTGTTTGGTTACACTCGAGGAAAGAAAGATTTCCAAGCAAAAGGAAGAACAAACTCATGCCTAGACATTCTAGTTAGGATAACTTGGGGAACAGGTTAGGGGGTTTGTCCTAATCCTTGTAGGAGTAGAATTAGTTGCCTCCTATGTCTATAAATAGGGGGTAATTTTCGTGGCTTTAGATAGATAAGAAATTCAGATTAATTTCAATACAAATTGTTTAACTTTGTTTAAACTTTTCTTTGCTAGTTTTCAATTCAAGGAGTTGTTTTGATAACTAGAACGTTCAATTCTTAGTTCTAGGAGTAGTGTAAGTTTTGTTCATCAAAATACTTAGTTCCAGGAGTGGTCTAGGTAGTTTGAATAGGCATTGAATTCGTTCCAGGAGTGGTCGTTTTCAAAGTCATATCCGGTTCGTTGTTCTTAAATTGTTCGATTTTCTTAGGAAATTCGGAAGGCTTGTGTTACTTGTGTGATTTTAGATTCTTTATTAAGTTAAGGGTTTAAATCCACATCAGCTCTAATGATCTTGCTTGTGTACACTTGAAAAAAATGGTTTAAAGTAATGGATGTGATAGTAACGGACAATATATTCACATTAGATGTATCGCCTATCTTATCGCATGGGATGGCAATAGAGAATATAGGGTATGCATTAATAGAGTTAGAAATATTGTGAAATACATTAAGAATTCTCCTGAAAAAGGGTAATATAGATGGCAAAGCTTCTTTGCCTTTTGATGTTCCTCCTCGGTGAACCTACACAATGTTAGATACGACTTTGAAATTCTAGCATATTTTTAGTAGTATATCTCTTCCTAGTGGAGGGGATTTGAAGAAGCATGAAACGACTCCTAAATCTTCTAAGGATTGGGAGGTTAGTCATAAATATAAAAAATATAGGTTAATTTAAGTTTACTTCTATTCATGACATAGATATAGAAAATTCTGGATTTAGATATTTATGCTAAGGCTATTGCAATAAAAAATAAGTTCGATAAACACTAAGGGAGTGTGTAGAAAATGAAATTGTTAATTTAGAACGTCGTTATTCTTGATCTTCACTCAAAAAATTCAATTGTTGAATCGACACTAGAAGACATGTATAAGGAAAGAAAAGGGTAAGCTTTCCAATGACGTGAAAGAGTTCACTTATATTGATGAATAGAGCTTTTTTAATAAACTGATGACCAAATTAATAAAGAGCATGATGATGATTATATTAGAAAGGGTGGCGACTACATGAAAAATGTAAAGGATAAAGCTTAAAGATTCAAAGAGACACGTAGGTATGTGAGGAGTGAGCTTGATAAGTACCTAAATGAACAATTAAGGGCGGAGGAAGAAGATATACTCCCTAATAATTGACATGTTAGATTTACTTTTTTTTTTGAAAAAATTGATAAAATTAATCCCAACTTTGAGTCGTTTGCTCAAAATAATCCCATCCCAACTTTGGATTATTTTTAAATAATCCGAACTTTGACACTCATTCGCTCAAAATGGTCCCAACCAGTCTCCTAAATTGTTATAACAAGTTAAGGTGACACGTGTCATCACGTAATTGGTTGGGAAAAAAACTAAAAAAAAACTTTAAAAAATTAAAAAATAAATAAATAAATAAACCTAACCCTACTCACGACCACCCTCTCCACCACTCACGACCAGAACCCTTTCCCGGAACCTCCATCCCCACCGGCAACCAGACACCCAATCACCCATGTACACCGCCAGCTCCGTCGTGCAGCCCACAAACACACAAACGCGCATCAACCACAACCACCATGAAACCACCTTGCAGCAGCCCCGCAACAATCTACTGTCGCCCAACCTTTAACAGCCCACCCAAATCGCCCACAAGAAGCTTGTCGCGCCTCCTCCAACACAACCACCCAATCACCCAAATCGTCCCCACAAGCAGCGACGAGAATTCTCAGCGGCGATCTAGACGACGGCGACTCATATGAAGGATAACGACCACGAAGCCATTGATGATTCAACGAAGATTAATTCAGAAATTACTCTAAAATTGGGGGAAAATTGTTAGGGTTGATAGCAAAAAGTGAGGAATTGGCATGAAGAATTGGGGGAGGGGCGTCGACGGCGCCGGAGCAGGGGTTGGGCGCCGCGGGGGGACCTGGCTAGGCCTAGGGGTAAGGATGTCAACGGGCGGGGCGGGTTTTGGCATTCCCATCCCCATCCCCGCCTCACATTTTCATCCCCACCCCCTTCCCCACGGCGGGTCCGAAAATTATCCCCATCCCCGCCCTGGCGGGTCTAACTCCAAAACCACCCC
>NW_018742936.1:0-18247 GCF_001683475.1 Chenopodium quinoa
TTAATTGTGTTTGACTTTAATTTGATTCAAAAAGATTTATTTGAATGTGTTTGACTTTCATTTGATTTAAATAGATTTGTTTGATTGTGTTTGACTTTCATTTGATTCAATTAGCTTTGTAGAATGCATTTGACTTTTGTTTTGATTCAATTAGCTTTGTTTAATGCATTTGACTTTCATTTAATTCAGAAAGCTTTGTTTGAATGTGTTTGACTTTCATTTGATTCAATTAATTTTAAAGAATGCATTTGACTTTCATTTGATTTGAAAAGCTTTGTTTGAATTGGTTTGATTTTCATTTGATTCAATTAACTTTGTTTGAATGTGTTTGACTTTCATTAGATTCAATTAGCTTTGTTGAATGCATTTGATTTTCATTTGATTCAAAAAGCTTTGTTTGAATGTGTTTGACTTTCATTTCATTTAAATAGCTTTGTTTGATTGTGTTTGACTTTCATTTAATTCAATAAGCTTTGTAGAATGCGTTCGACTTTAATTTGATTCAAAAAGCTTTATTTGAATATGTTTGACATTCATTTGATTCAATTAGCTTGAATGAATTCATTTAACTTTAATTTGATTCAAAAATCTTTATTTGAATGTGTTTGACATTGATTTGATTTTATTAGGTTTGTTTGAATGTGTTTGACTTTCATTCGATTCGATTAGCTTTGATGAATGCATTTGACTTTTTTTTACTCAAAAATCTCTATTTGAATGTATTTGACTTTCATTTGATTCAATTAGTTTTGTTTGATGTCTTTGACTTTTATTTGATTCAATTAGCTTTGTTTGAATGTCTTTGAGTTTCATTTGATTCAATTAGCTTTGTTTGAATGTGTTTGACTATCATTTGATTCAATTAGCTTTGCTTGAATGTGTTTTATTTTCATTTGATTCAATTAGCTTTGTAGAATGCATTTGACTTTCATTTGATTCAACTAGCTTTGTCTAATGCATTTGACTTTCATTTAATTCAGAAAGCTTTGTTTGAATGTCTTTGACTTTCATTTGATTCAATTAGCTTTGTTTGAATGACTTTGAGTTTCATTTGATTCAATTAGCTTTGTTTGAATGTATTTGACTATCATTTGATTCAATTAGCTTTGCTTGAATGTGCTTTATTTTCATTTGATTCAATTAGCTTTGTAGAATGCTTTTGACTTTCATTTGATTCAATTAGCTTTGTTTAATGCATTTGACTTTCATTTAATTCAGAAAGCTTTGTTTGAATGTTTGACTTTCATTTGATTCAATTAGTTTTATAGAATGCATTTGACTTTCATTTGATTCGAAAAGCTTTGTTTAAATGTGTTTGACTTTCATTTGATTCAATTAACTTTGTTTGAATGTGTTTGACTTTCATTTGATTCAATTAGCTTTGTTGACTGCATTTGATTTTCATTTGATTCAAAAAGCTTTGTTTGAATGTGTTTGACTTTCATTTGATTTAAAAAGCTTTATTTGATTGGGTTTTGACTTTCATTTGACTCAATTAGCTTTGTAGAATACATTAGACTTTTAATTTGATTCAAAAAGCTTTATTTGAATGTGTTTGACTTTCATTTGATTCAATTAGCTTGAATGAATTCATTTGACTTTCATTTGATTCAAAAAGCTTTGTTTGAATGTGTTTGACATTCATTTGATTCAATTAGGTTTGTTTGAATGTGTTTGACTTTCATTTGATGCAATTAGCTTTGTTGAATGCATTTGACTTTCATTTAATTCAAAAAACTTTGTTTGAATGTGTTTGACTTTCATTTGATTCAATTAGGTTTGTTTGAATGTGTTTGACTTTCATTCGATTCAATTAGCTTTGATGAATGCATTTGACTTTCATTTGATTCAAAAAGCTCTGTTTGAATGTGTTTGACTTTCATTTGATTCAATTAGCTTTATAGAATGCTATTGACTTTCATTTGATTCATTTAGTTTTGTTTGAATGAGTTTGACTTTCATTTGATTCAAATAACTTTGTATGAATGTGATTTACTTTCATTTGATTCAATTAGGTTTTTTGAATGCATTTGACTTTCATTTGATTGAAAAAGCTTTATTTGAATGTGTTTGACTTTCATTTGATTTAAATAGCTTTGTGTTTGACTTTAATTTGATTCAAAAAGATTTATTTGAATGTGTTTGACTTTCATTTGATTTAATTAGCTTGAATGAATTCATTTGACTTTTATTTGATTCAAAAAGCTTTGTTTGAATGTGTTTGACTTTCATTTGATTCAAGTAGGTTTGTTTGAATGTGTTTGACCTTCATTCGATTCAATTAGCTTTGATGAATGCATTTGACTTTAATTTGATTCAAAAAGCTCTGTTTGAATGTGTTTGACTTTCATTTGATTCAATTAGCTTTATAGAATGCATTTGACTTTTATTAGATTAAATTAGCTTTGTTGAATGCATTAGACTTTAATTTTAATAAAAAAGCTTTGCTTGACTTTGACTTTTGATTCAATTAGCTTTATTGAATGCATTTGACATTTATTTGATTCAAAAAGATTTGTTTGAATATGTTTGACTTTCATTTGAATAAAATAGCTTTGCTTGAATGTGTTTGACTTTCATTTGATTCAATTAGCTTTGTAGAATGCATTTGACTTTTATTAGATTAAATTAGCTTTGTTGAATGAATTAGACTTTAATTTTAATCAAAAAGCTTTGCTTGAATGTGTTTGACTTTCATTTGATTCAAAAAGCTTTTTTGAATGTGTTTGACTTTCATTTGATTCAATTAGCTTTGTAGAATGCATTTGACTTTTTTTTTTATTAAATAGCTTTGTTGAATGCATTAGTCTTTAATTTGAATCAAAAATTGACTTTGTTTGACTATCATTGGATTTAATTAGCTTTATTGAATGCATTTGACTTTATTTGATTCAAAAAGATTTGTTTGAATTTCAGTTGATTCAATTAGCTTTCCTTGAATGTGTTTGTCTTTCATTTGATTCAATTAGCTTTGTAGAATGCATTTGACTTTCAATTGATTCGAAAAGCTTTGTTTGAATGTGTTTGACTTTCATTTGATTCAATTAACTTTGTTTGAATGTGTTTGACTTTCTTTTGATTCAATTAGCTTTAATGAATACATTTGAGTTTTATTGATTCAAAAGATTTGTTTGAATGTGTTTGACTTTCATTTAATGCAATTAGCTTTATAGAATGCATTTGACTTTCATTTGATTCAATTAGCTTTGTTTGAATGAGTTTGACTTTCATTTGATTCAATTAACTTTGTTTGAATGTGTTTGATTTTCATTTGATTCAATTAGCTTTTTTAAATGCATTTTACTTTCATTTGATTGAAAAAGCTTTGTTTGAATGTGTTTGACTTTCATTTGATTTAAATAGCTTTGTTTAATTGTGTTTGACTTTAATTTGATTCAAAAAGATTTATTTGAATGTGTTTGACATTCATTTGATTTAATTAGCTTTGTTTGAATGTATTCGACTTCCATTTGATTCAATTAGGTTTGTTTGAATGTGTTGACCTTCATTCAATTCAATTAGCTTTGATGAATGCATTTGACTTTCATTGGATTCAAAAGCTCTGTTAGAATGTGTTTGACTTTCATTTGATTCAATTAGCTTTATAGAATGCATTTGACTTTCATTTGATTCAATTAGCTTTGTTGAATGCATTAGACTTTAATTTGATTAAAAAACCTTGTTTGAATGTGTTTGACTTTCATTTGATTCAATTATCTTTGTTTGAATGTTTTTGACTTTCATTTCATTCAATTAACTTTGTTTAATGCATTAGACCTTAATTTGATTCAAAAACTTTGTTTGAATTTGTTTAACTTTCATTTGATTCAATTAGCTTTGTTTGAATGTGTTTGACTTTCATTTGATTCAATTAGCTTTGTAGAATGCATTTGGCTTTTTTTTATTAAATTAGCTTTGTTGAATGCATTAGACATTAATTTGAATCAAAAAGCTTTGGTTGACTGTGTTTGACTTTCATTGGATTCAATTTGCTTTATTGAATGCATTTGAATTTTTTTGATTCAAAAAGATTTGTTTGAATGTGTTTGAATTTCAGTTGATTCAATTAGCTTTGCTTGAATGTGTTTGTCTTTCATTTGATTCAATTAGCTTTGTTGAATGCATTTGACTTTCATTTGATTCAATTAGCTTGTTGAATGCATTGTTGAACTTTGGTTGACTGTATTTGACTTTCTTTTGATTAAATTACCTTTGTAGAATGCATTATACTTTAATTTGTTTCCAAAAGCTTTATTTGAATGTGTTTGACTTTCATTTGATGCAATTAGCTTTGTTGAATGCATTTGACTTTCATTTAATTCAAAAAGCTTTGTTTGAATGTGTTTGACTTTCAATTGATTCAATTAGGTTTGTTTGATTGTGTTTGACTCTCGATTCAATTAGCTTTGATGAATGCATTTTACTTTCATTTGATTCAAAAAGCTCTGTTTGAATGTGTTTGACTTTCATTTGATTCAATTAGCTCTATAGAATGCTATTGACTTTCATTTGATTCAATTAGTTTTGTTTGAATGAGTTTGACTTTCATTTGATTCAATTAACTTTGTATGAATTGATTTACTTTCATTTGATTCAATTAGCTTTTTTGAATGCATTTGACTTTCATTTGATTGAAAAAGCTTTATTTGAATGTGTTTGACTTTCATTTGATTCAATTAGCTTGAATGAATTCATTTGACTTTCATTTGATTCAAAAAGCTTTGTTTGAATGTGTTTGACATTCATTTGATTCAATTAGGTTTGTTTGAATGTGTTTGACTTTCATTTGATGCAATTAGCTTTGTTGAATGCATTTGACTTTCATTTAATTCAAAAAGCTTTGTTTGAATGTGTTTGACTTTCATTTGATTCAATTAGGTTTGTTTGAATGTGTTTGACTTTCATTCGATTCAATTAGCTTTGATGAATGCATTTGACTTTCATTTGATTCAAAAAGCTCTTTTTGAATGTGTTTGACTTTCATTTGATTCAATTAGCTCTATAGAATGCTATTGACTTTCATTTGATTCAATTAGTTTTTGTTTGAATGAGTTTGACTTTCATTTGATTCAAATAACTTTGTATGAATGTGATTTACTTTCATTTGATTCAATTAGGTTTTTTGAATGCATTTGACTTTCATTTGATTGAAAAAGCTTTATTTGAATGTGTTTGACTTTCATTTGATTTAAATAGCTTTGTTTAATTGTGTTTGACTTTAATTTGATTCAAAAAGATTTATTTGAATGTGTTTGACATTCATTTGATTTAATTAGCTTGAATGAATTCATTTGACTTTCATTTGATTCAAAAAGCTTTGTTTGAATGTGTTTGACTTTCATTTGATTCAATTAGGTTGTTTGAATGTGTTTGACCTTCATTCGATTCAATTAGCTTTGATGAATTCATTTGACTTTCATTTGATTCAAAAAGCTCTGTTTGAATGTGTTTGACTTTCATTTGATTCAATTAGCTTTATAGAATGCATTTGACTTTCATTTGAGTCAATTAGGTTTTTTGAATGCATTTGACTTTCATTTGATTGAAAAAGCTTTATTTGAATGTGTTTGACTTTCATTTGATTTAAATAGCTTTGTTTAATTGTGTTTGACTTTAATTTGATTCAAAAGATTTATTTGAATGTGTTTGACATTCATTTGATTTAATTAGCTTGAATGAATTCATTTGACTTTCATTTGATTCAAAAAGCTTTGTTTGAATGTGTTTGACTTTCATTTGATTCAATTATTTGAATGTGTTTGACCTTCATTCGATTCAATTAGCTTTGATGAATGCATTTGACTTTAATTTGATTCAAAAAGCTCTGTTTGAATGTGTTTGACTTTCATTTGATTCAATTAGCTTTATAGAATGCATTTGACTTTTATTAGATTAAATTAGCTTTGTTGAATGCATTAGACTTTAATTTTAATAAAAAAGCTTTGCTTGACTATGTTTGACTTTCATTTGATTCAATTAGCTTTATTGAATGCATTTGACATTTATTTGATTCAAAAAGATTTGTTTGAATATGTTTGACTTTCATTTGAATAAATTAGCTTTGCTTGAATGTGTTTGACTTTCATTTGATTCAATTAGCTTTGTAGAATGCATTTGACTTTTATTAGATTAAATTAGCTTTGTTGAATGCATTAGACTTTAATTTTAAAAAAGCTTTGCTTGAATGTGTTTGACTTTCATTTGATTCAAAAAGCTTTGTTTGAATGTGTTTGACTTTCATTTGATTCAATTAGCTTTGTAGAATGCATTTGACTTTTTTTTTATTAAATTAACTTTGTTGAATGCATTAGTCTTTAATTTGAATCAAAAAGCTTTGGTTGACTTTGTTTGACTATCATTGGATTTAATTAGCTTTATTGAATGCATTTGACTTTTATTTATTCAAAAAGATTTGTTTGAATTTCAGTTGATTCAATTAGCTTTCCTTGAATGTGTTTGTCTTTCATTTGATTCAATTAGCTTTGTAGAATGCATTTGACTTTCAATTGATTCGAAAAGCTTTGTTTGAATGTGTTTGACTTTCATTTGATTCAATTAACTTTGTTTGAATGTGTTTGACTTTCTTTTGATTCAATTAGCTTTAATGAATACATTTGAGTTTTATTGATTCAAAAAGATTTGTTTGAATGTGTTTGACTTTCATTTAATGCAATTAGCTTTATAGAATGCATTTGACTTTCATTTGATTCAATTAGCTTTGTTTGAATGAGTTTGACATTCATTTGATTCAATTAACTTGTTTGAATGTGTTTGACTTTCATTTGATTCAATTAGCTTTTTTAAATGCATTTTACTTTCATTTGATTGAAAAATCTTGTTTGAATGTGTTTGACTTTCATTGGATTCAAATAGCTTTGTTTGAATGTATTGACTTCCATTTGATTCAATTAGGTTTGTTTGAATGTGTCTGACCTTCATTCAATTCAATTAGCTTTGATGAATGCATTTGACTTTCATTTGATTCAAAAAGCTCTGTTAGAATGTGTTTGACTTTCATTTGATTCAATTAGCTTTATAGAATGCATTTGACTTTCATTTGATTCAATTAGCTTTGTTGAATGCATTAGACTTTAATTTGATTAAAAAACCTTTGTTTGAATGTGTTTGACTTTCATTTGATTCAATTATCTTTGTTTGAATGTTTTTGACTTTCATTTCATTCAATTAACTTTGTTTAATGCATTAGACCTTAATTTGATTCAAAAACTTTGTTTGAATTTGTTTAACTTTCATTTGATTCAATTAGCTTTGTTTGAATGTGTTTGACTTTCATTTGATTCAATTAGCTTTGTTTAATGCATTAGACTTTAATTTGATTTAAAAAGCTTTTTTTGAATGTGTTTGACTTTCATTTGATTCAATTAGCTTTGTTTGAATGCATTTGAATTTCATTTAATTCAATTAGCTTTGTTTAATGCATTTGAATTTCATTTAATTCAGAAAGCTTTGTTTGAATATGTTTGACTTTCATTTGTTTCAATTAGCTTTATAGAATGTATTTGACTTTCATTTGATTCGAAAAGCTTTGTTTGAATGTGTTTGAATTTCACTTGACTCAATTAACTTTGTTTGAATATGTTTGACTTTCATTTGATTCAATTAACTTTGTTGAATGTGTTTGACTTTCATTTGATTTAAATAGCTTTGTTTAATTGTGTTTGACTTTCATTTGATTTAATTAGGTTTGTAGAATGTATTAGACTTTAATTTGATTCAAAAAGCTTTATTTGAATGTGTTTGACTTTAATTTGATTCAATTAGCTTGAATGAATTCATTTGACTTTCGTTTGATTCAAAAAGCTTTGTTTGAATGTGTTTGACTTACGTTTGATTCAATAAGGGTTGTTTTCATGTGTTTGACTTTCATTCGATTAAAGTAGCTTTGATGAATGCATTACACTTTCATTTGATTCAAAAAGTTCTGTTTGAATGTGTTTGACTTTCATTTGATTCAATTAGGTTTGTTTGAATGTGTTTGACATTCATTAGATTCAATTAGGTTTTGTTTCAATGTGTTTGACTTTCATTCGATTCAATTAGCTTTGATGAATGCATTTGACTTTTATTTGTTTCAATAAGCTCTGTATGAATGTGTTTGATTCAATTAGCTCTGTAGAATGCATTTGTCTTTTGATTGATTAAATTAGCTTTGTTGAATGCATTAGACTTTAATTTGAATTAAAAAGCTTTGGTTGACTATGTTTGAATTTCATTTGATTCAATTAGCTTTATTGAATGCATTTGACTTTTATTTAATTAAAAAAGATTTGTTTGAATGTGTTTGACTTTCATTTGAATAAATTAGCTTTGCTTGAATGTGTTTGACTTTCATTTGATTCAATTAGCTTTATAGAATGCATTTGACTTTTATTAGATTAAATTAGCTTTGTTAAATGCATTAGACTTTAATTTTAATCAAAAAGCTATGCTTGACTATGTTTGACTTTCATTTGATTCAATTAGCTTTATTGAATGCATTTGACATTTATTTGATTCAAAAAGATTTGTTTGAATATGTTTTACTTTCATTTGAATAAATTAGCTTTGCTTGAATGTGTTTGACTTTCATTTGATTCAATTAGCTTTGTAGAATGCATTTGACTTTTATTAGATTAAATTAGCTTTGTTGAATGCATTAGACTTTAATTTTAATCAAAAAGCTTTGCTTGAATGTGTTTGACTTTCATTTGATTAAAAAAGCTTTGTTTGAATGTGTTTGACTTTCACATAATTTAAATAGCTTTGTTTAATTGTGTTTGATTTTCATTTCATTCAAAAAGCTTTCTTTGAATGTGGTTGACTTTAATTTGATTCAATTAGCTTGAATGAATTCATTTGACTTTCATTTGATTCAAAAAGCTTTGTTTGAATGTTTTGACTTTCGTTTGATTCAATAAGGTTTGTTTTCATGTGTTTGACATTCATTCGATTCAATTAGCTTTGATGAATGCATTTGACTTTCATTTGATTCAAAAAGTTCTGTTTGAATGTGTTTGACTTTCATTTGATTCAATTAGGTTTGTTTGAATGTGTTTGACTTTCATTCGATTCAATTAGCTTTGATGAATGCATTTGACTATTATTTGTTTCAAAAAGCTCTGTTTGAATGTGTTTGATTCAATTAGCTCTGTAGAATGCATTTGACTTTTGATTGATTAAATTAGCTTTGTTGAATGCATTAGACTTTAATTTGAATTAAAAAGCTTTGGTTGACTATGTTTAAATTTCATTTTATTCAATTAGCTTTATTGAATGCATTTGACTTTTATTTGATTCAAAAAGATTTGTTTGAATGTGTTTAACTTTATTTTAATTCAAAAAGCACTGTTTGAATGTGTTTGACTTTCATTTGATTCAATTAGCTTTGTTGAATGCATTTGACTTTAATTTGATTAAATTTGCTTTGTTAAATGCATTAGACTTTAATTTTAATCAAAAAGCTTTGGTTGACCGTGTTTGACTTTCATTTGATTCAATTAGCTTTATTGAATGCATTTAACTTTTATTTGAATCAAAAAGATTTGTTTGAATGTGTTTAACTTTCATTTGATTCAATTAGCTTTGCTTGAATGTGTTTGACTTTCATTTGATTCAATTAGCTTTGTTGAATGCATTTGACTTTCATTTGATTTAAGTAGCTTTGTTTGATTGTGTTTGACTTTAATTTGATTCAATTAGCTTTGTAGAATAAATTTGACTTTTATTTGTTTCAAAAAGCTTTATTTGAATGTGTTTGACTTTCATTTGATGCAATTAGCTTTGTTGAATGCATTTGACTTTCATTTAATTCAAAAAGCTTTGTTTGAATGTGTTTGACTTTCATTTGTTTCAATTAGGTTTGTTTGAATATGTTTTGACTTTCATTCGATTCAATTAGCTTTGACGAATGCATTTGACTTTCGTTTGATTCAAAAAGCTCTTTTTGAATGTGTTTGACTTTATTTGATTCAATTAGCTTTGTAGAAAGCATTAGACTTTCATTTGATTCAATTAGCTTAGTTTGAATTTGTTTGACTTTCATTTGATTCAATTAGCTTTGTGGAATGCATTTGACTTTCATATGATTCAAAAAGCTTTGTTTGAATGTGTCTGACTTTCATTTGAATCAATTCGCTTTGTTTGAATGTGTTTTACTTTCATTTGATTTAATTAGCTTTGTTAAATACATTTGACTTTCATTTGATTAATTAGCTTTGATGAATGCATTTGACTTTCATTTGATTCAAAAAGCTTTGTTTGAATGTGTTTGACTTTCATTTGATTCAATTAGCTTTGTTGAATGCATTTGACTTTCATTTGATCTAATTAGCTTTGATGAATGCATTTGACTTTCATTTGATTGAAAAAGCTTTGTTTGAATGTTTTGACTATCATTTGATTCAATTAGCTTTGTGAAATGCATTTGACTTTCATTTAATTCAAGAAGCTTTATTTGAATGTGTTTGACTTTCATTTGATGCAATTAGCTTTGTTGAATGCATTTGACTTTCATTTAATTCAAAAAGCTTTTTTGAATGAGTTTGACTTTCATTTGTTTCAATTAGGTTTGTTTGAATGTGTTTAACTTTCATTCGATTCAATTAGCTTTGACGAATGCATTTGACTTTCGTTTTTTTCAAAAATCTCTTTTTGAATGTGTTTGACTTTATTTGATTCAATTAGCTTTGTAGAAAGCATTAGACTTTCATTTGATTCAATTAGCTTAGTTTGAATTTGTTTGACTTTCATTTGATTCAATTAGCTTTGTAGAATGCATTTGACTTTCATATGATTCAAAAAGCTTTGTTCGAATGTGTTTGACTTTCATTTGAATCAATTCGCTTTGTTTGAATGTGTTTTACTTTCATTTGATTTAATTAGCTTTGTTAAATGCATTTGACTTTCATTTGATCTAATTAGCTTTGATGAATGCATTTGACTTTCATTTGATTCAAAAAGCTTTGTTTGAATGTGTTTGACTTTCATTTGATTCAATTAGCTTTGTTGAATGCATTTGACTTTCATTTGATCTAATTAGCTTTGATGAATGCATTTGACTTTCATTTGATTCAAAAAGCTTTGTTTGAATGTGTTTGACTTTCATTTGATTCAATTAGCTTTGTAGAATGCATTTGACTTTTTTTTTATTAAATTAGCTTTGTTGAATGCATTAGTCTTTAATTGAATCAAAAAGCTTTGGCTGACTTTGTTTGACTATCATTGGATTTAATTAGCTTTATTGAATGCATTTGACTTTTATTTGACTCAAAAAGATTTGTTTGAATTTCAGTTGATTCAATTAGCTTTCCTTGAATGTGTTTGACTTTCATTTGATTCAATTAGCTTTGTTTAATGCATTAGACTTTAATTTGATTTAAAAAGCTTTTTTTGAATGTGTTTGACTTTCCTTTGATTCAATTAGCTTTGTTTGAATGTGTTTGACTTTCATTTGATTCAATTAGCTTTGTTGAATGCATTAGACTTTAATTTGAATTAAAAAGCTTTGGTTGACTATGTTTAAATTTCATTTTATTCGATTAGCTTTATTGAATGCATTTAACTTTTATTTGATTCAAAAAGATTTGTTTGAATGTGTTTAACTTTATTTTAATTCAAAAAGCACTGTTTGAATGTGTTTGACTTTCATTTGATTCAATTAGCTTTGTTGAATGCATTTGACTTTTATTTGATTAAATTTGCTTTGTTGAATGAATTAGACTTTAATTTTAATCAAAAAGCTTTGGTTGACTGTGTTTGACTTTCATTTGATTCAATTAGCTTTATTGAATGCATTTGACTTTTATTTGATTCAAAAAGATTTGTTTGAATGTGTTTAGCTTTCATTTTATTTAATTAGCTTTGCTTGAATGTGTTTGACTTTCATTTGATTCAATTAGCTTTGTTGAATGCATTTGACTTTCATTTGATTTAAATAGCTTTGTTTGATTGTGTTTGACTTTAATTTGATTCAATTAGCTTTGTAGAATAAATTTGACTTTTATTTGATTCAAAAAGATTTGTTTGAATGTGTTTGAATTTCAATTGATTCAATTAGCTTTGGATGAATGTGTTTGTCTTTCATTTGATTCAATTAGCTTTGTAGAATGCATTTGACTTTCATTTGATTTGAAAAGCTTTGTTTGAATGTGTTTCACTTTCATTTGATTCAATTAACTTTGGTTGACTGTATTTGACTTTCTTTTGATTCAATTAGCTTTGTAGAATGCATTAGACTTTAATTTGTTTCAAAAAGCTTTATTTGAATGTGTTTGACTTTCATTTGATGCAATTAGCTTTGTTGAATGCATTTGACTTTCATTTAATTAAAAAAGCTTGTTTGAATGTGTTTGACTTTCATTTGTTTCAATTAGGTTTGTTTGAATGTGTTTTACTTTCATTCGATTCAATTAGCTTTGACGAATGCATTTGACTTTCGTTTGATTCAAAAAGCTCTTTTTGAATGTGTTTGACTTTATTTGATTCAATTAGCTTTGTAGAAAGCATTAGACTTTCATTTGATTCAATTAGCTTAGTTTGAATTTGTTTGACTTTCATTTGATTCAATTAGGTTTGTGGAATGCATTTGACTTTCATATGATTCAAAAAGCTTTGTTTGAATGTGTTTGACTTTCATTTGAATCAATTCGCTTTGTTTGAATGTGTTTTACTTTCATTTGATTTAATTAGCTTTGTTAAATGTATTTGACTTTCATTTGATCTAATTAGCTTTGCTGAATGCATTTGACTTTCATTTGATTCAAAAAGCTTTGTTTGAATGTGTTTGACTTTCATTTGATTTAATTAGCTTTGTTGAATGCATTTGACTTTCATTTGATCTAATTAGCTTTGATGAATGCATTTGACTTTCATTTGATTCAAAAAGCTTTGTTTGAATGTGTTTGACTTTCATTTGATTTAAATAGCTTTGTTTAATTGTGATTGACTTTCATTAGATTCAAGAAGATTTGTTTGAATGTGTTTGACTTTAATTTGATTCAATTAGCTTGAATGAATTCATTTGACTTTCATTTGATTCAAAAAGCTGTGATTGAATGTGTTTGACTTTCACTTGATTCAATAAGGTTTGTTTTCATGTGTTTGACTTTCATTCGATTTAATTAGCTTTGATGAATTCATTTGACTTTCATTTGATTCAAAAAGCTCTGTTTGAATGTGTTTAACTTTCATTTGATTCAATTAGGTTTGTTTGAATGTGTTTAACTTTCATTCGATTCAATTAGCTTTGATGAATGCATTTGACTTTCGTTAGATTCAAAAAGTTCTGTTTGAATGTGTTTGACTTTCATTTGATTCAATTAGCTCTATAGAATGCATTTGACTTTCATTTGATTCAATTAGCTTTGTTGAATGCGCTAGTTTTTAATGTGATTAAAAAAGATTTGTTTGAATGTGTGTGACTTTCATTTGATTAAATTAGCTTTGTTTGGATGTGTTTGACTTTCATTTGATTCAATTAGCTTTGTTTAATGCATTTGACTTTCATTTGATTCAAAAAGCTTTGTTTGATTTGTTTGACTGTCATTTGATTTGTAGAATGCATTTGACTTTCATTTGATTTAATTAGCTTTGTTGAATGCATTTGACTTTCATTTGATTTAATTAGCTTTGTTGAATGCATTTAACTTTCATTTGATTTAAATAGCTTTGTTTGATTCAATTAGGTTTGTAGAATGCATTTGATTTTCATTTGATTTAATTAGCTTTGTTTGATTTTAAACGCTTTATTTGAATGTGTTTGACTTTCATTTGATTTAATTAGCTTTAATGAATTCATTTGACTTTCATTTGATTTAAAAAGCTTTGTTTGAATGTGTTGGATTTTCATTTGTTTCAATTAGGTTTGTTTGAATGTGTTTGACTTTCATTCGATTCAATTAGCTTTGATGAATGCATTTGACTTGCATTTGATTGAAAAAGCTCTCTTGAATGTGTTTGACTTTCATTTGATTTAATTAGTTTTATAGAATGCATTTGACTTTCATTTGATACAATTAGCTTTGTTGAATGCATTAGACTTTCATTTGATTGATAAAGCTTTATTTGAATGTGTTTGACTTTCATTTGATTCAATTAGCTTTATTTGAATGTATTTGACTTTCATTTGATTCAATTAACTTTGTATGAATGTGATTTACTTTCATTTGATTCAATTAGCTTTTTGAATGCATTTGACTTTCATTTGATTGAAAAAGCTTTATTTGAATGTGTTTAACTTTCATTTGATTTAAATAGCTTTGTTTAATTGTGTTTGACTTTAATTTGATTCAAAAAGATTTATCTGAATGTGTTTGACTTTCATTTGATTTAATTAGCTTGAATGAATTCATTTGACTTTCATTTGATTCAAAAAGCTTTGTTTGAATGTGTTTGACTTTAATTTGATTCAATTAGGTTTGTTTGAATGTGTTTGACCTTCATTCGATTCAATTAGCTTTGATGAATGCATTTGACTTTCATTTGATTCAAAAAGCTCTGTTCGAATGTGTTTGACTTTCATTTGATTCAATTAGCTTTATAGAATGCATTTGACTTTCATTTGATTCAATTAGCTTTATAGAATGCATTTGACTTTTATTAGATTAAATTAGCTTTGTTGAATGCATTAGACTTTAATTTTTAATCAAAAAGCTTTGCTTGACTATGTTTGACTTTCATTTGATTCAATTTGCTTTATTGAATGCATTTGACTTTTATTTGATTCAAAAAGATTTTTTGAATGTGTTTGAATTTCAGTTGATTCAATTAGCTTTGCTTGAATTGTTTTTTCATTTGATTCAATTAGCTTTGTTGAATGCATTTGACTTTCATTTGATTCAATTAGCTTTGTTGAATGCATTAGACTTTTAATTTGATTCAATTAACTTTGGTTGACTGTATTTGACTTTCTTTTGATTAAATTACCTTTGTAGAATGCATTAGACTTTAATTTGTTTCAAAAAGCTTTATTAGAATGTGTTTGACTTTCATTTGATGCAATTAGCTTTGTTGAATGCATTTGACTTTCATTTAATTCAAAAAGCTTTGTTTGAATGTGTTTGACTTTCATTTGATTCTTTGTTTGAATGTGTTTGACTTTCATTCGATTCAATTAGCTTTGATGAATGCATTTGACTTTCATTTGATTCAAAAAGCTCTGTTTGAATGTGTTTGACTTTCATTTGATTCAATTAGCTCTGAATGCTATTGACTTTCATTTGATTCAATTAGTTTTGTTGAATGCATTAGATTTTAATTTAATTTAAAAAGCTTTTTTGAATGTGTTTGACTTTCATTTGATTCAATTAGCTTTGTTGAATGTGTTGACTTTCATTTGATTCAATTAGCTTTGTTTAATGCATTAGACTTTAATTTGATTTAAAAAGCTTTTTTTGAATGTGTTTGACTTTCATTTGATTCAATTAGCTTTTTTGAATGCATTTGAATTTCATTTAATTCAATTAGCTTTGTTTAATGCATTTGAATTTCATTTAATTCAGAAAGCTTTGTTTGAATATGTTTGACTTTCATTTGTTTCAATTAGCTTTATAGAATGTATTTGACTTTCATTTGATTCGAAAAGCTTTGTTTGAATGTGTTTGATTTCATTTGACTCAATTAACTTTGTTTGAATTTGACTTTCATTTGATTCAATTAACTTTGTTTAACTGTGTTTGACTTTCATTTGATTTAATTAGGTTGTAGAATGTATTAGACTTTAATTTGATTCAAAAGCTTTATTTGAATGTATTTGACTTTAATTTGATTCAATTAGCTTGAATGAATTCATTTGACTTTCGTTTGATTCAAAAAGCTTTGTTTGAATGTTTGACTTACGTTTGATTCAATAAGGGTTGTTTTCATGTGTTTGACTTTCATTCGATTAAAGTAGCTTTGATGAATGCATTACACTTTCATTGATTCAAAAAGTTCTGTTTGAATGTATTTGACTTTCATTTGATTCAATTAGGTTTGTTTGAATGTGTTTGACTTTTGTTTCAATTTGTTTGACTTTCATTCGATTCAATTAGCTTTGATGAATGCATTTGACTTTTATTTGTTTCAATAAGCTCTGTATGAATGTGTTTGATTCAATTAGCTCTGTAGAATGCATTTGACTTTTGATTGATTAAATTAGCTTTGTTGAATGCATTCGACTTTAATTTTAATTAAAAAGCTTTGGTTGACTATGTTTGAATTTCATTTGATTCAATTAGCTTTATTGAATGCATTTGACTTTTATTTAATTAAAAAAGATTTGTTTGAATGTGTTTGACTTTCATTTGAATAAATTAGCTTTGCTTGAATGTGTTTGACTTTCATTTGATTCAATTAGCTTTGTAGAATGCATTTGACTTTTATTAGATTAAATTAGCTTTGTTAAATGCATTAGACTTTAATTTTAATCAAAAAGCTTTGCTTGACTATGTTTGACATTCATTTGATTCAATTAGCTTTATTGAATGCATTTGACATTTATTTGATTCAAAAAGATTTGTTTGAATATGTTTTACTTTCATTTGAATAAATTAGCTTTGCTTGAATGTGTTTGACTTTCATTAGATTCAATTAGCTTTGTAGAATGCATTTGACTTTTATTAGATTAAATTAGCTTTGTTGAATGCATTAGAATTTAATTTTAATCAAAAAGCTTTGCTTGAATGTGTTTGACTTTCATTTGATTAAAAAAGCTTTGTTTGAATGTGTTTGACTTTCATATAATTTAAATAGCTTTGTTTAATTGTGTTTGATTTTCATTTGATTAAATTAGTTTTGTAGAATGTATTAGACTTTAATTTCATTCAAAAAGCTTTCTTTGAATGTGTTTGACTTTAATTTGATTCAATTAGCTTGAATGAATTCATTTGACTTTCATTTGATTCAAAAAGCTTTGTTTGAATGTGTTTAACTTTCGTTTGATTCAATAAGGTTTGTTTTCATGTGTTGACATTCATTCGATTCAATTAGCTTTGATGAATGCATTTGACTTTCATTTGATTCAAAAAGTTCTGTTTGAATGTGTTTGACTTTCATTTGATTCAATTAGGTTTGTTTGAATGTGTTTGACTTTCATTCGATTCAATTAGCTTTGATGAATGCATTTGACTATTATTTGTTTCAAAAAGCTCTGTTTGAATGTGTTTGATTCAATTAGCTCTGTAGAATGCATTTGACTTTTGATTGATTAAATTAGCTTTGTTGAATGCATTAGACTTTAATTTGAATTAAAAAGCTTTGGTTGACTATGTTTAAATTTCATTTTATTCAATTAGCTTTATTGAATGCATTTGACTTTTATTTGATTCAAAAAGATTTGTTTGAATGTGTTTAACTTTATTTTAATTCAAAAAGCACTGTTTGAATGTGTTTGACTTTCATTTGATTCAATTAGCTTTGTTGAATGCATTTGACTTTAATTTGATTAAATTTGCTTTGTTAAATGCATTAGACTTTAATTTTAATCAAAAAGCTTTGGTTGACCGTGTTTGACTTTCATTTGATTCAATTAGCTTTATTGAATGCATTTAACTTTTATTTGAATCAAAAAGATTTGTTTTGAATGTGTTTAACTTTCATTTGATTCAATTAGCTTTGCTTGAATGTTTGACTTTCATTTGATTCAATTAGCTTTGTTGAATGCATTTGACTTTCATTTGATTTAAGTAGCTTTGTTTGATTGTGTTTGACTTTAATTTGATTCAATTAGCTTTGTAGAATAAATTTGACTTTTATTTGTTTCAAAAAGCTTTATTTGAATGTGTTTGACTTTCATTTGATGCAATTAGCTTTGTTGAATGCATTTGACTTTCATTTAATTCAAAAAGCTTTGTTTGAATGAGTTTGACTTTCATTTGTTTCAATTAGGTTTTTTGAATGTGTTTAACTTTCATTCGATTCAATTAGCTTTGACGAATGCATTTGACTTTCGTTTTTTTTCAAAAATCTCTTTTTGAATGTGTTTGACTTTATTTGATTCAATTAGCTTTGTAGAAAGCATTAGACTTTCATTTGATTCAATTAGCTTAGTTTGAATTTGTTTGACTTTCATTTGATTCAATTAGCTTTGTAGAATGCATTTGACTTTCATATGATTCAAAAAGCTTTGTTCGAATGTGTTTGACTTTCATTTGAATCAATTCGCTTTGTTTGAATGTGTGTTTTACTTTCATTTGATTTAATTAGCTTTGTTAAATGCATTTGACTTTCATTTGATCTAATTAGCTTTGATGAATGCATTTGACTTTCATTT